>NW_022900930.1:20217991-20279757 GCF_012274545.1 Fukomys damarensis
ATATAGATATATATATAAAATCTTCTATGTCTCACCTGTATGAGATTCCAATGTGTCTGGACAAGTCTAAGAAAATGAAACTCCTAAGATTAAGAATTAAGAAGCCTCTTGGAAAAGCTACCTCACTTTGGAACCCATCTTAACTAGGATAACACACAGTGGAAAGAGCAATTTGTCTTTCTGATCTAATTTACGGTCTAAACACACCCAGTTTGGCAAGCTAACTGGTGTTGGTTATGAAGCCTAGCAGAGCAGCTGCCTGGACCTTTGTGCCATCTAAACAATAGTAGGGAATATAGTGCCTGTTGTATTGGCTGCCAAAAAAACCTCCAGTTGAACTCAACGCCAAATATTGTTGCATTTCTCCAAAGCAGTGGACAGTCTTTTCTCTTCTGGCCTTTGTGACTGTGTAATTGATTAGAATTCCCTCTTCTCATTGGTATTAGAAAGCTTAGCACAAACTTCTGTTTCTGGCACTGTTATAGAACAGATAACCCAAAAAGTCTCAACTTTGGAGTAAAGCTAAAGAAATCTTGAGAATTTATGCTATTAAAGTCCAAATCCATCTACCTATATAATTCAGAAAATTTAAAGTAGAAACTTTAATTTCAGGTTGTCTGGCTGCAGAATTAGCAAGCCTAAGTCTAGAGAAAGAAACAAATGCAAACTATCTTTGGGAAAATATATTACTTCAACCTAGATATTAAAATTTTCCCATAGTTAAAAAGAATACAATTTGTACCAAAAACTGTCACAAAATGCCCAAGGAAATGAGAAAATGCAAGAGAGTCAACCAAGACAAGAGACAGCAAAAAACAATTACACAGACTTCACATAATGGAATTTTTAGATCCAGGAAATAACATAATTATGTTTCTAACTTTAAAGACATAAAAAAAGAATTTGAAAATAGAGCTAAAAAAATAAGACTACAAAAGCACTAAATATATTTTTGAAAAAAATCAAGTTTTAAAAATTAAAGGCTCTATGAATAGATGAATAGAATAGACACAGTTGAAGATACCATTGGTAAACTACAAGACAGAGCCTGAGAAACTACTCTAGAGCCATTAACTACTCAGTTAATGGAATAAAAGAGAAAACTATTGAAAAGAATTTAAGATACATAAAGAAAAAAGCAAGGTCTACCATATATTTAACCAGAGTTCCACCAAGCAGATCCTCGTTGAAGAGGTGATATAAAAGAGGCAATGAGAGAGCACCTTCCCAATGTGACCCCCATGGAAAGAGTGCACTGGCGTCTTAGATATTGGATGGTTAAGAAAGCAGGAGGGTGATGAAGATGAGACCCGTTAGAAATTACTTTTAATAGGGCCGGGGATTTAGCTCAGCGGTTCAGTGGCCTGCCTGACAAGCGCAAGGACTCGAGTTTGATCACCGTTACCAAAAAAAGAAATTACTTTTAATAATGCAGGGCCAAATTCTTAATTCAGTGGCTAGATCTTTCTCAGAGGAACATTCACGAAGCCCAGTAGAGCAGCAGGTATGGATGCCATGAAGCAGAAAATATTAAGTTTAGTTGCTTCAGATATCACACCTATGCTTTGTAGAAAAGACGCAGGAAATGCAGGTAAGTCTGCCAGACCCCAAAATGAACAAGAAGAAACTGTTCTTCTTTAATTAAAATGTTTTTAATTTTGCCACTAAGGACTTAGAGCTCAAATTATAGGCACAATAATCCAAAAATCTCCCCCCTTTTTCTTTTCTTGTTTTTTTCTCTTTTTTGAGGTAAGGTTTCACTATGTACTTAAGAATAGCTTTGCACTCACTGTGGAGCCCAGGCTGGGCCTGGAAGCAACGGTGGTCCTCTTACCTCTGCCTCTTGGGTGCTGGAATTACAGGTGTGTACCAACACATCCAACTCAAAAATCTCTTGATTCTACCTCTTCCAAGAGGTTAAAAGAGTAGAAAATGAAGAATGACAATTTCTCTCTTATTCTTTGGTTTTTTAGGGGATTTCTTTGTTTTGTGTTTGTTTGTTTTTTGGTGTTTTGTTTTTGTTTGTTCTGGTTTTTGCTTTTTTTTTTTTTTGCCTTTGAGCTTTCCCCAATAACCATACCTTTCTAAGTGACATTTCTATATTTCCCAGAGCACTGCAGACCCATTACAGCATTACTCTGCAGATTTTTAAGCTTCTTATAAGCTGTTTGACATATGTTCCTTTCACTCCTAACTTCAAACTGTACACCTTACAGAATATGGAACTGATAATTACCTTTTGTGTCCTTAAAATCTGTTAGGATCTAATTCACAGCCTTGTATGGAATTCAATATGTTCAACAAATTTTTAGTCTGTCTGTCTCTTTCTGTGTCTCTTCCCCTACTCCTCACACACACACATTTTCCTAGTTATTTTCCTTTGATAGGTTGAAAACTTTGTACTTTGCTCTTTGGATCATGTATGGGATACAATGAAAATTACGTTTAATTAAATGAAAAATTATAAAAAGATAAAGAACAGCATTAAAATGCAACTGAAATTAGTTTTAACATTTTTATACTTGTGTTCCTATTCTGATGTCGATAAGAATTCATTTTGCTATTTAAGAATGATAAGCACCCCTTATTTTCCAGACTGTATGAATTTCATAAAGTGTTCTCTTTTTGAACTTTTCTCCCCCGGGCCTCTGGGCTTCTCCAGCTGGATGTCTTCTGCCTGCAAGGAACCACATTGGGTTAATGTCCCCATCAGCTGGTGCCATCATTCAATCTATACATTTCTAGTCAAACTTAGCGCTGCACCAGATTCCTCAGCAGAACACATTAGGAAAGCTGGTGTTCTTTTGATATATAATTAAGATGCTGACAATGGAGTTGAAAAAAGAAACAAAAAGATTATTACACCCTATAATATTAAGGCCTAAATTGAGTCCTAATAAAGGTAAGCAATATAATGAAACGAGTGCATATTTATTATTTTAGTAAGTTTTCATTTTGACATAATTTCAAATTTATAAAAAGTTGCAAAAATTTATGAAGCCCAGTATATTCTACACAGGCTTTTCATCTCTTAACATTTGCTCATTTGCATGAGCCTCTATCACTCTCTCCACCTCTCCCATTTTATAGAGAGATAGGTAAATTTCTAAATTATATGTAATGACATTACAGGCATTGTGCCCTTTATTCTTAAATACTTTATCTTATAGAACCACAGTACAATTATTAAAATCTGCAAATTTAACATTGACATTCTTTTGATCCATGACCCCATTCGAGAATTGCCAATTGCCCCAATAAAATCCTTTGTAGCATTTTTCCCCCAAGTCAGGATTCAATCCAGTATAGCACATTGCACATGAGGTGCACGTTCCTTCAGCCTTCTTTATTCTACATTAGTTCCCTGGTCTTTTCTTGTGCTTCACCCTGTTATTTCTGAACAGGAAAGGCCAGTTGTTTTGTAGAATGTCCCTCAAATTGGGTTTGTCTGATGGTTCTTCATAATTTGATTCAGGATACGAATTGTGGCAGAAATGTCAGAAAAAGGATGTGCATGATCTCAGAAGGCCCCTGATACCAGTTTAATCTGTTAATACTTGGTGATGTGTGTACATTTAGCCATGTTGGTACACCTAGGTAAATCTTACAAGAAAAACAAATATGAGAAATTGGTGACATACAAAAAGACAGTATACACTTACGATAGCTTTTTTCTGACAGATAGCAAGAAAATAAGTGAATAATTAAAAATAGAACAAGGGAGAAATTGTTATGCAGAAATTTGGGGAATTGTGACATTTGTACATTGAGGAAAAACAAGTTGCCAGTAGTTAAAGGGGGTGGATAATACATCTGGGGGGACTTTAAAAAAATGTTTAATTCCTCTAAGCTATCTTTCCAGGATATAACTGGTAATTATTCCAATAAATCATAACTAGTTTGTGACAATGGAAAATATGGTCTGTGTCTGGCAGAAAAGGTAATTTCTTTTGCAATTTCCTTTGTTCATTTTCCTTTTAATATGAAAAGGGTGGTAGAAATATGTCCTAATGAAACAGCTTCTAGTAACAAAATTATGATATGTGCAGGTAAGCTGATAAAATAGAACAAATAGACATGTGTGTTTAAATACTATGTTTAAACAAATAGAAATATGTGTGTTTAAACAAATAGACATATGTGTGTTTGTATGTGTGTATGGATAAATACTCCTATTTTAAGTGTATATGCACCTGATCAAATGGGAAGTGTATTCCTCTCCAATAGTAAGGTTCAATCCACCAAGCATTACTGTGGCTGTCACCTTAGTTTGCTATCCTTCACCATTCACAGCGTTTCCATGTATAAGCAGCAGCATTTTGGTTGAAGAATGAGACTCAGAAATCTCCTCTGGTAATTTTATTTTATCCCTGCAATTGGATATAGTACAATGCTATTTAGAGTAAAGTAGAAGGGGATTTTCAATGCATTACAATGTGCAAACTATAATTTCAGTCCCAATTTTCAGAAATTGTTCCCTTAGAAAAAAATAACTTCCCTGGAAGGTTCAGCCCTGTACTATTTTTATGCAACTCTCTAGACACGTAAACTTAAAAGACCTAGATTGCACAAAGAAATGAGTTTGTTTTCTTTTGTTAAGAATTCAATTCTGAGCCTGGTGTGGTGATATGGGCCTGCGGTCACAGCTACTCCCCAGACTGAGGCAAGAGAATCCCTTGAGCCCAGGAGTTCAAGACCAGCCTGAGCAGCATAGCAACATCCTGTCTCAGAAATCAATCACTCAATCAAATTAAGTAAAGAACTCAATTCACTTTAACACAAGTGGAGAATGAAGAGATCCACTCTCCCCCGTGCTTTTGGAGATGATGCTGTGGAGGAAAGACAGAGAGTGAACTTTGTATCCTTCATCCTGGCCATCTTCATAATGTATTGAGGCTAACTTGTTATAACGCAGCATTTTAAACTATGATGTAGAATTTTAAGAAGATATCCCATCACTCAAGGTGTTTAAAGATTTGAAAAACAATAAATATAAATAATTTATCTTTGAATAGTGCTGCTAAACAAGAGTGTAACAATTTGCTAAAGACTGTGAGAGAGGTCATCCAATCAGATTGGGAAACACAGCATGGTGGGAGGGGACAAAGTGGGGCTGAGGTTGAAAGTGCTTCGTGTGTTCCCCTGAGTATTAATCCCCAAGGAAGGGAATTTTAAAACTGCTTTTTTCTTAGACATCTGTGAACAACCTTTCTTTATTTTAAGTTTCTGCCATGGAGTCTAAACCCCATTTTTCAAGGTAAGGAAATAGTTCACGACAGATGATAAAACGTCTAACACATCCTGTGCTTTTCTTGCCTTGACTCCCTTTCGCCTCGTTCACTCCACAGCCTACACAATTATGCACTTTCACTTTTGGTGATATTTCAGCAGCTGAGCCCTCTTAAGTGTTCTCTTATAAAGGATTTATGAAGGAATAGTTGAAAGTAGACTTTGCCATGGCTCTATCTTTGCAGCTTCTGGCTCCTAAGAAGATAAGAGAAAGTTGCCACTTCTCCCTCATGTCAATATTATCAGATGGAAGAAATGAGGGAATTACTCGAAGGCACTTAGTCAATCATTGGCAAAGAAAGCGATAACTGACTTTTGGACCCTGCTTGCCTTTCATGTGTGGCCTCTCGTTTCACACCCATGAGAGGCAACAGGCAGGCATAGCAAAACCATTACCCAGGGAGCCAATGTTTCCAGTAAAAGCTCATCACAATCTACAACTCCTTCCAGGGGAGCTTTGCAACATAATCCTGCTTATACAGGAGGCCTTACAAGAGAGTTGATCATTTTTATGCTTACTTTTTCTCCATGGAAAAGGCACTTTTTAAAAAAATATGGGGATTGTTGCATATGGCACAGTGCAATGAAGGTAGAAAGAAGGGTATAATAGGATGAGCCACAAGATCGAAGTAGATGTACAAGAAGGGCAACGGAAAGCAGTTTTCCCATTTTGCTTTCATGTTTTAATAAAGGAATCTTGAAACTCCTATTGGAGGGAAGCAAGTCTTTTTAAAGTGGGGGTTTGGTTTGGTTTTTTAAAAAGCAGTTCCAAAGCTCTGAACTTTGACTCTGATTCGTTTTCACACAAGTAGCAGAGACAAATTTGAAAGAATATTTTGTTACTTGAAGTGAGATGAAATATATATGTGTAGGAACTGGGGATGCAAGTTTAAGTCAGTGGTAAAGCACGTGCCTAGCATGTGCAAGGCCCTTGGACTGATTATCAGAACACCCCCAAAAAGTAAAAGAAAATGTTACCACCATAAGAATGATAAGAAAAGCTATAAATAACTGACTTCTTGCTGAGAAAATAAATGAGTCTACACAATTTCGTATTTATTATTCTGGGGGTCAGTTGTGTTCATGCAAAGAGGAAATTATTATGAAATATTTCCCTATGATATCCTTTCTGTGAGGTTATGAAAATACATTTAGATATCCTTTCTGTGGGGTTATGAAAATAACATTTAGCTTAAATTTTCCATGTAGGCATAATTTTCAATTAATTATAACACTGTGGTTTTGAATCTGATGTATGTCTTATAACCGATGTATGCTATCTACAAACCTCATTTTTCCCATCAAAAGAGAATGTAAACATAGAAAAGAAAAGTAGCAAAAGATGTCAACTGGCTGAACTTCTGGGTTGAACTCACACAGAGGGCAGAAAAGAAAAATCTTAGACAATGATGGGCTGCCTTTGAAGTGGTTGTTTCTTTATTAACCTATGGGACAGCCTGAATCTCTGGCATATTTTAACTACTCCAGGTTCTTACACAGTTCTGAATGTGATTCAGATATGCCAAGACCCCCTAAGCTTAGCATTTCCAAAACTGACATGATTTGCCGGCTAGGGAGCTCGACACTAGAAATGTCTGCACTGCAGGATAAACTTCACCGTGGCACGGCGCACACACAAAAAAATTGCTGTCCTTTCCTCCTCCCACACTCCAGGATAATACAGTCATGAGAGAACTGGGATTTGTAAGAAAGGACCAATTCAACCTCCCATTGTAAATTTAACCTCAAAGTCAGATTTTTGAGCAAAAGTAAAGCAAACAAAATAGAAAGTGCAGTAGCAGAACCCAGCCTTTTGTGCACTTTCTCTTTCAATAATCCTCTCCTTGCAGGTTGGGTTATAACAAGAAAAAGTGAAAGACAACAGAAGTGGCTACCTTTGAGAGTCCACTGAATATACTATGAGCCAATACAATGAATCAATTAAAAACTACTCAACAGTTCAAAGTAATTAGGTAAATTGTACGTCAACATGGAAAAATAACTAAGATATTCTTAAGAGAAAAGAGCACATTTCATATTAGTGAGGGAACAGAGTCAATTTGTGTATAAAACATGATGGAATATATTTATATGTATATAACTTCCTGGAAGAACATGGAAAACACAGTAGTGACCGTGGGCCAGGATTCCGCAATCGAAGCACTCATAACACATTGGCTGGATAATTCTTTGTCCTAGGGTTCTTGCATGCATTGTGGGATGTTTTGCAGCACCCCAAGCCCTTCCACTAGGTACCAGTAGCAACACAATCCCATCCCACTATCGCCCAGACATGACAAGATGTCCCTCGGAAGGCAAAAACCATTCCCAGTTGAAAACCACTGCTTTGGGAAGAGAGGCAAGAGAGAGGGTTTTACTTCTCATCTTTCCTTGCCTGTACTGCTTGATTCATTTTTGTTTTCTTGTTTGCTTTTACCACAAACTCATACTACTTCTATAAGAAAAAAGTTAAGCTGTGTGTATTTAAAAGAAAACGAGTTTACAGATCCACTTGAGAACTCATATATAACAGGGCAAAACTAGAAAAATTCTCCATAAATTTGTGCTGCCATTTTGATTGATTTAGTAACTTAGTATCTTCAGGTAGCATATTCATGCCAAAGAGCTTAATGCACCATTTTTAAACACACACACACACACACACACACACATACACACACACACTTTTTTTTTTTCCTCCAGAAAACACATTCTAAACATTTTATAGCCAAAGAATGAAAACCGCAGAATATAGAGAAGGGGCAGCCAAAATCAAACTATTTAATCAATGGTCGGTATTCAAATCCAGGATGAAGGCCCCCTTCTGCCCACCCCCAGGAGGTCCAGCCCTCAGAAGAACTGTAATGAATTTGAGAAGTATCTTCAGTATCCTTCTTTCTCTTCCTGCCATTGCCTTCCATTATCAATTCCTTTGCTTATTTATTCAAATATGCCAAAGGACTATATTAGACCTTGGATTCTGTGGGAATTGTGAAGCACTGACAGCTATGATATAAATTAATTTATGGTTTTGTTCTTCTTAGTCACCTATGCACTTTCACACACTATTCAGAGACAGAAAAGTTCTCATGGGGCAGCTTCAAAGACCAGTGTCTCCTGGCACAGGCTATCTGGAAAACAGGGTTGCCTGCCTAATTATACCACAAAGGCCACGACTTGATGAGTTCAAGAACAAAGGCCAGGCTGTCTTGAGCAAGGGATATGTGAAATCCAGGAGAAGGCAGCCATGTTGTTTGCTTCAGTAAGAGAAAACTCAAAGGAAGATGTGGAACCTAAAAACCTGTTGAGAATGAAAGTTTGGCCAAATTAAGGCAACAGCAAAGACGGGGGTGCGGGGTAGGAGGAGGGGAGAATGGAAGAAAAGGAGAGAGGTAAGCGGGAAGGTGGGAAGAGGAAAAACCAAGGACACTAAAAGGGATCAATATGAAAAGGAGGAGACTCATAAAAAAGAAAATCAAACGAAAAAGAAATTTAGAACACAGGCTTGAGGAAGGGCCTCAGGAGAAAAGGCTGCAAGGGAAGGGGTGTTTTCTTTCAGGACAGTAGGGAGCTGTATAGATGGGCTTGGTAAAGTACCGCTCTTCAAATTATGAGACATGAATAAGTAGGTTCTACTAAAAAATAAAAAAGTCTGTTGCCCTCCTCAAGTAACCATATTTCAACCTCACAGAATTCAGTTTCTACTTGTATAGGTCTTTAGCAGAGAGTTAAACTGTGTGGCAAGTGGCCCAGAGAGCTGGGGTAAGAAGGGGACTCTGTGGATGGCCTTCTTTCCAGCAATCCTCCCTCTTTGCTAGAGCCCTGCCTCGCTGCACTCAGTGACACTGTCACATATGCAGCTCTGTGGGTGGCCCTGAGCCCTTCCAGGTAACAACAGCAGCCACCAGAGAAGCAGAGAGTGGATTATGAACTTTTGTGTTAGTGTTAGGACTAACAGTGCCATGACGCTGGTGTTATTTTCTCCTGAAACTGACAAAAAGTGTGAAAATTCTGTGCTTTATATGAAACATGCCATCATTTACCAAACTTTCCTTCATTGGACACCAAAGGCAGTAGTAGCACTTACTTTGAAAGCCTCCTTATTCCTAGTGTGTGGAAAACCTTAAAAATCAAGAATCCTTCGCTAGAAAATAAAGAAGACTGCTCCCTTCTCATAATATTTGTGGCGATATTTAAATGAGTTACCTAAAATTGAAATGTTAAGAATCATGGAATGACAACCTCAAGACTTTTTGGTTTTGTTTATTTGTTTTTGCATAATAGTGTAGAGCAGAAATAGAAAGAAATAGACCTTCACAGGCCATTTTCCAGATTTCTAAGTGTTCAGAAGGAACTGTAAGTTGACTTTCAATAAGTCTGCACAGGCTCACTGAAATGCCAAGCACCTTTGATCCTCCCTGAAATTATACAGTAATGTAATGTGACCACACTGGTTACCTGTTGTTAATCAGGACTTCTGTTGCAGAGAAAAGAGGAAGGGGGAGGGGGAGAGAGAAGAAAGAACTGGATTAAGCTCTAGACCTGAATCATTCTCTGTTAAATTTGAGCAATTTTTTTATCTGAACAGGTCTCAGTTTTCTCATGGGTAAATTAGGAAAACTACTGACTTCATGTACCTCTGAGGATTGGGAATAATTTTTGTAAGAATTCAGTTTGTATAGTATGGGAAAATGAATATTTTGTGAGCGCTTACTATGTCCTAGATACTATTTGAGGTGCTATTCCTGGATGCATTTTAAAAGTAGGAATTTGGCACAATTATTCCCTTTTTAAAATAAGGAAACTGAGACACAGGGCAATTAATAAAAAGTTGTCTAAGCTTGCAAACTAGTGTTTTAACCAAGACAATCTGGTTTGAAATCCATGGATCATCTTTACACACCCATGTCCTTACCTATTCAGCTCTGTTAATTTAACAAGTAATCTGAGCCTGATGTGCGATACTTCTGCCAATACTATTTCACGTCACTGTTACTAAAAGTGAGAAAAAGAAACTATTACCAAATGCATTTATCATGTTAACTAGACAACATTCTCTAAGCCTCAAGATCAACAATGGTGGTAAAATCATTGGTAATCTTGCTCTGTAAGGGGGAGCTGACACTTGTTATGATCAGTCATTACTTTAGTCACTAGGATGATGGATATAAAGTGGCACTCCTCCATTTATTCATTTTTCCAATCATTCATTCAACTGTATGCCCAACTGTATACAATATACTATTATTTTAACACGCTACTCTCCATCGACCTAGTGTTTTCTGAAATCGTGGTATACGTGTATGTTCTTTATACTCAATAAATATAAGACAAATCTCTAAATTCCCAAGTGTATACTCCGAAATCCTCTATTTAATCAACTTTTCCACTTTGTACTGTCACTAATTTTTCATTTATGTGCAACCCCACAGAAAAATGCACTTTGTATGTTTTCTCAAACATATAAAAGGTTTCATGCTTCCTCTGAGATTGAATCCAAATCGAATGAATAAATGCAATGCAGAAAAACTGAAGGAAATATAGCCACCAACTAGTTCTCACACACAATGGATTTTAGTACAGAAAAGATTTGAGACACATCATAATCCTTTCCCCTTGTCCTAATAGTTCCCATAAATAGATGTGGAAAAGAAGGCTTTTTTTTTTTTCCAGGAGACTTCGAACTAAAACCAATTAGAAAGCAATTAGCTACAGTGCACAAGCCATTTTCAGTTGTCTGACAGCAAGTTATTCATTTTATGGATTAACCATACTCCTTCTACCACTTTCTCATTTTATGGTTCCCTGAATCTCTTCCTTCAGACCCGTACCTGGTCATTAACATGTGAAGATAAGAGTCTCAAATCACAGAGTTCTGAGACAGAACTCAATGAGGCACTTTGCACAGTAATAGTCCAACTCAGAGACAGGGAGCTCCGTGTGTTACTTTAGGTTTCACGTTCCAAAATGAAATAGCCTCCTCTCAGGAGTGAGGCTGAGTGTACCTGAACCCATTTGGAGCTGGAGATCTCCTTTGAGATCACAAATTCCTACCTCTGTACGTATCAGATGAGGAGACAGGAGTCCGGAAAAGGTAGGGATCTTGCACAAAGGACCCCAGGACATGAGAGCCAAGGTGAAAACATGGACGTTGCCAGTGCCCCAACCCACACTTTTCAGGCCTCCATTGTAAATTTTATCCAGGCTCGTTTTTTTCCAAATACATTTTATTTCTTCGTTTTTCATTATAGTGAGGAAATGAGTGATTTTACATAGAACGATTAGAATTATAATTACAATAAGATTAATTTATATGAATAACAATTTTGCTTGTTTTCCCCCTCCATTGGTTGGGTAAACCACTGTTTATCAATTATTTATATAGAACTTCCTTCTCTCTAACAAATAATAGAAATCCAACAGCTTACTTTTTCCAATGTTTACTAGAGGTAAAGTACTTCACCTGTTTTGGAAGGTAAAATGAGATAAGAAAAGGAATGTAAGAGAGAAAAAATAGACAATGAGCAAGGAGATTTTAATTTTAAGGATTAAATTCTTACTTCAAGAACATAATATTTTAATAGTATTAAAAATGGTTTTATCACAGAATCTTACAGATTCTTAGGAAGCCTCATAATATACAATCGTAATATTGTTTATCCAAAAGATGTTCTTGGTTGATACTCTAAACTGACATTCTTATAAACAATAATTCATATGAATCTTCAAATCCAAAATAAAATAAACTTCTCAAACCTTGGCCATTGGATTTCTTCTTTAGAACGTACATTTAAATAATTCAATATAAAAAATTGCTTAAAAATTCAAAAAAGAAAATGTTTAAGATGATTTAATGTAATTTCTTTCAAATTATACAACCAAATATATACTGCATGCAGCTATTATCTAGGGTTTTAGGGATAATACTTCTAACAGACTTTTGTTTCATTCATTCCCTCATGAGCTACTTGTATATTTTAAAACTTTTTGACAATTAAATTCACTTGTATCTATCATTGCTCTACATTTTTTACATAAGATCCTTAAATTTGTCTTCAGCTCCCAGTTTAATTAACACACATTTCTTCAGACATTACTCCCTAAGAATAAACAGTCATGTAAATCTTGTTAAAATGCTAAAGGTATAAATAGAAATGGAAACAACAGATATACTTTATTTTGAATAATAAATTAATTGAAAGTAATGTTCTTAATATCTTTTAAAAAGCCAAGGAAAACTATTTTGTGTGGTAAGTATTTTCTGTACAGTTGCTTTACAAAGGTGAAAAATTCTATGATGCTAGTTAGGTTTTTCCTGATTTATTAAGCTATTTTAATATATGTATATTAGATAGATAATCATTTTGAATAAATATTAAATTAACCCTAGACAGGTAGGAACTTTAGATAGGTAGGAAAAATGTGAATAAAGTTCCTCCCTACATTTGTTCTTTATAAATGCTTCCAGTTGAAGAAATATATAAAAGCATCATACTTGGGAGTATCATTTACTGACTTCCAAAAAACAGACACTGCACTCTGTTATTTGACAATGCAGTGCATGGATTTAAAGAGTAACTTTATAAAAGAGTGACTTTAGAAAGTCAGAATTCTTCAGCTTTTGATATCCACGCAAGAAAATGGAAAAGGTCATTCGCTGCATAAGTGAAAAAAAAATTTCACTTAAATTGACAAGTTTAGTTGATAAGAATTTTCTGGTGGCTAATTCAATTGTCTTTGCCACATCTTTGAAATGAAGAACTGAATTGGGTAATAGGATTTTGTAATCAGGATACTAAAAAAAAATTAGTTGAATTGATTAATTCAATGAGGTACTTCTGGCTCTTTAAATTAATTAAATGGAATATTTGAAGTTAAATGGTCAAAGAAGAGGTAGAATCAATTATGTCAAATGCTGGCTATAGGTCAAGTGAGAGGAGGGATGAGAATTAACACTAGGATTTAGCAACATGAAAGTCACTGATGACTCAAGCAGACTTTAAGTGCACTGAAAGAGGGCAAAGATCCGACTACACTGAGAAGAGGAAAAACTGGACAGAGAAGAGAAACAAGTACTAACGACTCCTTTAAAGGAGTTTCGATAGTTAACAACACAAGAAAATAAAGCCGAGGTTTGAGGCGAACAGAGTCCAGAGAGATTTGTTTATTTGTGCTATAGTTTAGATCTTGAATGTCTCATAAAGAGACACCTGTTAAAACCTTAGCTCCCAGTGTGGTACTGTGGATAGTGCTGGAGCCTTTAGAGGCCAGGATCCTGTGGGAGGTCTTTAGATTATTGGGGCATGGCCCTGAAAACAACTGTGGGACCCTGGTCCCTTCCTCTCCTTTTTCACTGTTAGGCAATAAGGTGTCCAGTTCTTGTTTAACTATATACCCTTCATGTGCTGCTGCCGTGATGTACTGACTCAGCACAACGCCAAAACAACACAGCCAACTGATCACACACTAGGATGTCTGAAATTGAACCCAAAAAAAACCTTTCTGTTTGGAAATTAATTTTCTCAAGTATTTTATCATAGTGGTAGAAAGCTGACAGTTGAGGTATAAGAAATACATTGCATATGCTGATGAGAATATCCAACAGAGAATAAAACTGGAAATACAATAGACAGGAGGGAGAAAACAGCTATGTTGGGCTATAGTTAGTGTGAGAAGCCAGTGTAGTGCACAGATGATAAGTGGAGCACTGTAGGGTGAGAGCTAGTGAAGCCTCAGATGACTGCTCCTTTTTTCTCAGTGATGTTGAGTTTTAGTCTACCCTGGTTGCCATAGCAAAATTCCATAACTGGATGGATTTATTTCTTATAATTCTAGTGTCTGCGAAGTTCAAGGTCAAGGAGCCAGCAGATTCAGTGACTCCTTGCTGAATCCTCACATGGAAAAAGGAGCAAACGAAACTTACTCAAGCCTCGTTTATAAGGACGCTAATCCTATTCATGAGGTTTTTTTTTTTTTTCCTCCTTCATGATCTATTTACCTCCTAAAAGTCTCACCTTATTATAATACTATTTTGTTGGACATCAGATTTCAACTTAGGGCTTCAGGGGAATGCAAACTCTCAAACCACTGCATGTAGGAAGGCAGGCCATCAAATAAGTGTAAAACTAGAGGTAGAGCTTGGCAGCATTAAGAAGGGAAAAAGTATAAAACAAGGATTGGGGAAGTAAACGGATTAAATGCAACATCTTTTCCAGACAGGACAAAGGATTTAGCTGTTGTTATGGCCAAGAATTTAAGGAGAGATCAGTTAGCAAAATGGTTACCAAGTCTGTTAGCAATGGAATAGAAAAAAGAAAGTCAAGATCGTAAGAGATATCAAAGGGACGTCAAGTTTGAACAGGAGAGAGAGAGAGAGGGAGGGAGGGAAGGAGGGAGGGAGGAAAAGAAAGAAATCCTATCTAGGGGTTGGGTAACATTTCATAAAAATAAAACACATAGAAAGAAAGGTGTTGAAGGCAAAGAAGAGTTAATTTCATGATGTTTGGGGCTGGCTGTAATATTTTCCATCCTGTGTTGGATGGAGTGATGGGGTACCACCAACTAGATATATGGGCTTAGAGAGTTTGGGAGAATGAAAGTGCCAAGAAATACTAGGAATAGGAGCAGACTGGCAAAGTTTTGAGGAACTAAAGCTGGAGATAAGAAGATGTACTCTTTAATTACCTACCCAATAAGATTGCTATAAGGATTTTGGATAATAGCCTGTAATTAATAGATAATAACAATAAATAGTGTCCCATATATAGTGTTTTATACAACATAAGCATTCAATAAACATTGTCTCTTCATATTATTTTTATTAGTATTAAGTTGGATGCTAGAGGTTAAACCCAGTTGTGTCTAACTCTAAATGCTGTTTCTCACTCATGGAACACTTAAAAGTCACGAAACAAGTCATTAAACCCATTTCACATTTATACTTTTCTTTTTTGTTTATCTTTTTAACAAAAAATCCCTGTCTGAAGGAAAACATAGGTTCAAAATGTTGAGACAAATATTATAGGTGCTAACTGAAATTCTGTCCATTCAATCCTTAGTTGATAAACAGACATATAAAAGAGTTGAAATCAGCTATCATCTCTATCCCAAATATAGATTTGTCTCTGATTCTATATGGTTTTGTTTGGGGGTGGGGGACAGGAAGACAAGACACACCAACATGACGTAGTGAAGACTACTAGAACACCATTCTATCAGCCAGTTGAGTGCTTGCCAAAAACTCACATGAGCCATAGTAAGCAATGGATTCACTGGAGGTTACATAAAACCGTTGCTTTCTGTGGTTATCTTCAGAAGTGATGCAGGCAGCAAAATGTTTTTTGTTGTTGTTGTTGTTTTGAATTCCTCTAACTGGCACTAACTATCGAGCAATTGTTCATAAAAGGCATGAGATTGGGAATTTGTGGTGCCCAAGCCAGCTGTGACATCACAGCGAAATCCCCCTCGGCATGGGCAGCTTTGTCTCACTCCTCGCCACACACTCCAGCCGTTCGCCATCACACAGCCAGCACTCTCCTCCGTGGCCTGCTGCCAGTCCCCTCAGGGTGCTTCTCCAGCCCTGCAGAGAAGCCTGCCAGTCCAAGTCTTGGTGAACAATCCCATCAGCTTCTGTGCTCTTGTGTCTTCTGCCCTACCCCCTCAGGGGCTGATGCCTTCCTGACATACATCTGTAGTTAACATGGAGGTATTGTTTCAGACTTGCTAATGTGTGGGAAACACATGGAGTTACCTACATTGGCCGAACGGATTATAGCTTGCTTCATTGTGATGCATGTGTGTGGAGCTTTTGTTCAAATACCAACCTACCCGCATTTAATGAATTTCTACTTTTGCCTTAGTCTTTTTAATAATAAGTGTACTGTTCACCCATAGGCATTTCAGATCCATGTGTAATACTGTTTTACCATGAACTGTTGCCAGGTGATTGGCAAAGACCTCCTCTGGCATCTGGAGAAAAGCAAGGCCTCTCTAGATTTTCCAGGTCCTAGAAAGCAAGGTTACTCTTTTGTATTCCTGTATCCCATCAGATGAAGAACGTACACTATTTCTGTAGGAGCATTATTATCTACAAATAATGAGAAGGAGGCAGATGTGTAATAATGAAAAAACTCAATTATCTAAGTGATTGATAAAATCACTTCTAAAATTTATTGTAAAATCTCACACGTACTATTTATTTTTCTTTCCTAAGAGGTGACATTTCTACTTCTCTATATGGTGTGTATGTGTGTTTGAGCATAATCTTTACTCTTATATTCTAATATTTTTCTCTCCTAATTCATGCAAACCTAATTTCTAGATCAAACTAACACCACAAGTACTAAAATAAAGATGTAGGTTAGAATCCATGATACACTAACAAAAATGCATGATTATGATATATATTTACATGTGCTTTATAGTTTACAAGGCAATACTATGTACTGCCATGTTTATGGTTGATAGCCTTACCAACTCAGGCAATATCCTCATTTTACAAGGGACAAAAAGTCCTTCCCACATTACAAGTATTACATAATATTAGATAGAATTGTATAAATAGTACTGTTATGTAAAATTTTATGTAATAAACAATACTACAGCATTGTAGTAAGTGATAGGCAGAACCCCAGCTCAGGGGTTCCAGTTCTTATACTAGGATTCTTAGTAGAGGTGATTTTTTTCTAATACTGTAATAAAACTAATTATTAGATCACTGATAAAAAACACTTAATATTTTTAGCAACTTGTTACATGCCTCAGCCTTAAAATGAACTTGATCACGTAGTCATAAGTTAAACTGTACATAGTCACTAAAGTAAACACAGAAAAAGTTAAAGCAAAATATCATGACAATATATAGACTGTATAAAACAGCACCAAGTTCTGAGTATAAGGATGATGGATCAGAAATTTCATGACTCACTCTCGTAGTAATACCAGCTATGTAATGGATTTTAAGCTCCTAGAAGTGAGTAGAATGCTTTTATTGTCTGGGAGCAAAGGTAGTCACTGAATTTCTAAAAATTGAGTTTGTTAATTAATTTTAAGTGGGTCTTCCAGAATCTGCCATTTACACTATTAGTAGTAAAGACTGGTAAAGTATTTTTGCTTAAATCCATAAGCTATCCATTGCTTTATTATTGTATTACTGTAGTCTTTGTTCATTATTTTTCATGTATCTACTTGGAAAATAGCTACACACATACTAAAAAACTGTATAAAAATTCATAAATGAGAAGCATAAACTTGGCAATACTCACAAAACATACTACCAATATAGCCTGGGCTGCAGTGATAATGGTGAAGTGTTAATGCCCTTTATATCACTACTATTTCTGGAAGAAAAGAACAGTATCTTTTTACAAATATTGCACAGTAACAATTTTAAGTAAAATGATAAATTATATCAACACATTATTCTACATGAACAAAAAAGGACATTGATATCTTAAACAATTTATTAATTTAACAGTAAAAGATTAAAATTCAATGGATCCTCAGACTGTTTTTACAAATTCACTTTGCTAACTTTAAAATTGAAGACAGATTTAGAAAATAGGCTATCCCAACTCTTATTTTACAGATGTGATTACATAGCTGACAATTAGAACACAACAGACGGTTTTACCAATCCTCTGACTAGTCTTATCTTCTAGCCACCTGTTTTATCCACCTGTACCATCACCAAATCTTATTCCAATGAAATAGACAGCCATGACCAAAATAAAATACTTTAGTAGTTAAGAGCCTTCCCTACACCACACAAAGACCCACGAAGAAAGAGTTTTGGAAAACAGATTTGTATGTTAAGTATTATAGACAGAGAGCTCAAGCATTCCATTATGAAACACACAAGCATGCTTGATGGAATGTTAATATTACTCCTATGAATGAATGACCAAGCTTGGAGGAAAAAATGAGAAATATATATATATTGAGATTTAAAGATGAAGTAAAAAACAAGATTCCTAAAATGTAAACAAGCAGTTAAACCAGTGTTTGTCATGCTATGAATTTCAGGTGGTCTTATACTTTGGTTTTCACATCTGAATAGGGTTTGAGATGCCTGTGTAAAACCAGAGCCCAGAAAAGCTATAACATTGATGATGGGGGAAACAAGACAGATAGAAAGCCACTTTGCACAAATGGACGAGGAATCTTACTCTCCACTTCAATTCTGAATGGAGGTGAAAGAAGGCACATACTTGAAAGTACAGAGCCAGAGAATACAGGTAAGTCAAAAAACCTATGTGAGTCTAGAGTCAGAAGCATTAATTTTGAATGTCCAAAGGTCATAAATTAATTTTGTTTTTGAGTGAATACACATAACGGAAAATCACTAGTGAAAAGGTTGGTGAAGTTTTACAAAGGAACACACCAGTATCAAACATTAGAGCATTAGCAGCCAGCTGAGCACCCGTGGATGGCCCCATCTAGCCATTTACTTATCAAGGGGAAACTATTATCCCTACTTTCACTGTGAAGATTAACACTGCTACTTTTCAAGACTCAGTATCAGTAGAATCATGCAGTATTTTCTCTCTAATATCTTGCTTCTTTCTCTACACTGTGTTTAATTCATTCCAATTGCTTGTATTTGTATCATTGCTCTGTAGGGCTTAATTGAATAAAGTTTTCAATTATTATACTATTGGTAGACTTTACTTAATTTCTAGATTATACCTATTATGATCAACGTTGCTATGTTTTTGGCACCAATATGTGTGTGTCTCTCTTCTGCCTGCTGAGTCATAAGAGGCTCAGGTAGTTTTGTAGTTAATCACATCAAGCTACACTCACACCAGCAATGTATGAGAGCTCTGATTACTTCGTATCCTTGCCAATGCCATGCGTTTCCCATCTGCTCTACGTTAGCTATTCTGGTAATCAGCTGATATTTTAAGTTTAAAGAGTAATCCTGCCTGATAGTGCATGCAGATATCTGGCAGAAGCATATCACAGATTCCCTGGAGAATTGTGCTCTCAAGTCAAGCAAATAGCCAGAAGAAATCTCCAGGAAATATTTTTATATCAGATAAAGTATTGTATAAGCCAAAAATCGTTTTTAGAAAAAAGAGGATTACTGTATTAGGGCAGAAGCAATATGTGTAAATTGGCACTTTGAAAAGTACAAGGGAATAGCCTTGATTAGTGACATTTTCTAATTTCCATGGTGTAAATACTACCGCCACGGTCAATTTCAAGCTGCCAAGGTGAAGTCACTGAACACAGAATTGGGAAAAGATGTGTGAAATCAGCCCATGTACGCTTGCTCCGAATCACTGCTGACAGAAACTTCACTATATCAGCAGCATATAAAAATACTAGTCTTCAATACATTTAATAGTTAAGCTTTAAAAAATGCAAAATTGTCAAGGTCACCATCACAATAAATTTTTAACATACCACTCTTGGTAAAAGTAAAAATAAAATATCAGTAAAAATATAGAAGACATCTAACAGACACATACGGACACCTACACCTAACAACTAAGGAGTAACATTCATTTCAGACACGTACAGAAATTGGTCCATAAAGCAAACGGCAACCTACTATAATCCAAGGTACATTTTCTAACCATGATTCATTAAAGATAGATACTAGTAACAACAGAAAGGACTGAAATTCACAAGAATTTGAAGATTGAGAACTGATACAATTTCTTCTGAATGACTGCTCCCATTTTATGAGAACAAGGTTGCTAAATGCCTCATCAAAAACTTAACTGCACTGATTAGTCTATAAATCTGTTGCATGCGGGTATTGCATGAAATAAGCAAAATACTGTGTCTGCCTATACTTTTTGTGTGTTTTAATGTTTTTTTTAATATGGGGGTCCATATGTTTAATATTTATCAGTATTTTCCAAAACTAAATGCAAATTGATGTTTTGAGCTAGAAGTCTTGGTATTACTTATCAAAAAGAGAATGAGGACAAACACACAACAGTAAATAAAACAGATCCTCTATCTTGTCCAATCATGTACACTTATTCCTCCACCACCCTTGCCATTTTTTTAGTTTTTCCCAAATAGGTTTGTTTCTCTAAGGCTTTCTATAAATTGTTTTAGCACCATACACTTTCTTGAACACTTAAGTCCACCTTAACAGAGAAGAGCTTCACTTGTAAACATTGTGAAGTGAAGTTACTATTTTCTATAAACTTTCAAACATTTTTTTCATTTCAATAATTATTCAGAACCAGGAACGTGCCTGTGATCCCAGGCAGGGGAATTGCAAGTTCAGGGCCATCGAGTGCCAGGCCCTGGGTTCACTCCCCAGTACACAAACACACACACACACACACACACACACACACACACACACACACACACACGGAGCTACTCAGACACCCTACCTAATGAGATTTATTCATTATTTTCATTTCATTCTTCACAAATACTTAAACTATGTAAATTATGTGTTGGATGTCTCCAGCTAGTAAAGATACAACAGTAAGAAAGGTGTGGTGAAATCAGCTATCACAGAGCTTACTTCATAGAAAAGCATATTTGTATAGAATACATGTTAAAATATTTACTTAATACAATGTGATACATCAGTTCATAAAATGTAATTCTTCTCATGAAAACATAAGAAAGTGGCACCTGCATTTCATTAAAGCATATCCCAAATCTACATTTACAAAGAACTAGCAAATTGTCTTTGTGCTAGAATACTGGAAAGCCATTTGTTTTCATAATATATAATCACACAGAATAAGGATGGTAATTTTCACTTGCTTATCACAAGTGGAGAAAAGGTTTCCTTTAAAGGGCATATATTATAAGCTTTTGAAATATGATCGGCTAACTTTAGAACCAAAAATGAAGGGCCCAGAGAAACAAATGATCCATTCTACTCAAAACTGCACTGTGCCCTTATGACAGTTGTTACATGATGGTATAAACCCTTTGGAGAAAACCATAAGGGTTGCTCCTTTTCCCCCAAAGAGAAAAAATCAATTTGCACATAGTAGTTATTCAACTATGACCCATTTGTATAGCATAATTCCCAAGATACTCAACTCACAAATGGGCCCACTTGTTGAATCAGGTGGTCGGAGGCAGTCTTTTAAAAGTTGAAGAGGGAAGCCCTTTGGGGGTTTATGTAAAAGGGAGAGAGACAGAATCTAATCCGTCATAGTACCCTGGCTGCTTGCCAAAGTGCTCCAGAGGAATTCAGAAGCGCAGACCCTGGAATGCAGCCCCATCTGGGGAGGTTTTCTGATGACAGAGAAAGGATCATGGGGAACTGCTGCTGCCACTCCACACACTACACCCAGTAAGACTGAGACATAGGGTGAATGGCAAATAGTTCCCCACTTTGACTTCAAGACACCCCAGTTTAGACAGTGGGAGAGAGGGAGACAGATGAAAAATGGTTTGTCTTTTCCACAGCAATATAAGCAAATGATTTATCTTAATTATTTTTAGATTGCAATATGTTGCCTCATATGTCAAATGTACATTAAAGAGCAATTAGTTTAAATGTCAGCTTTAAACGATTCACTACTTAGCATTTCAAAAACAGAAGCAAAAAATAATGAAAGCAAGTGTCAGGGTACACCAATTTGAAAAGTTTCTATAACTACAGACTCTTCTTTCTGCTTTGAATTTGGAATAAGGTTGTCACAAATCTTATCCAAGAGATAGTAGCTACAAAATATGCACACACACGCGCACACACACACACACACACACACACACACACAAGTCACAGTTGCAGTCACAGTTATCAATAAGTTCTCGCCTGTGAGCCAAATCTGGCTGGCCACCTGTTTTTGTGTATAAAGTTTTATTGGAACATAGCCATATTTATTCATTTACATACTGTAAATGCATTCAGGGTTTTAATAGCAGAACTGAGCAGTTAGAATAGAGACCATATGGCCTACACGACCTAAAATATTTATTCTCACCAGAAAAAGTAAGAGTAGAAAAAAGTTTGTCAACTCCAAGCTTGAAAGGTGTATATCCTACGAGCTGCGTGCTCTGAATGCCCAAGTACTGCACAGAAAGAGAACTACTGAGATCTGTAGGGGAGCCGTTTGAATATGCAACAGACTACTGATTAGTAATAAAACTACCCAACATGGGGGGGGCAGAATCCACTAGGTAATTACAGGGAATAGTGCCAAGTTCTCCTACAGGATTTGAATTAAAAGGGGTGACCAAAAATATGGTTAATGAATGATCATTAAAACATTTTATTACATTGAAAGACATGTTGTCCTTAGTCCCCTTCAAAACACTCCCTCTTGCTTCAAACACATCTCATCATGCTTTGCACTATCTCACGTATTTCTGGAAGTACTCAACCATGTAGGTGTTTACAACAAAACAAAAAAAATCCAGGGAATCCTGCTGCTGAGTGCCATCCAAAAAAAGGACAAGCTCATAAAGACATTACGCATGTCCTTGTCCATCTTGCTCCCTGGGTCCAGCACTGTACAACTCTGGATCTTCTCAAAAGTCAAAGCAACCATTGGAGGTAAACGTTTTGAATCAATTCACAACATTAAGGCAGGCACAACAGCACAGTTAAAAACACAAAAAATAACTTTCAGAACAGCTTCAGGAATAGGCAAGAATGATAGGAGAAGCATGATCAAAGTGAGGAGAGTATGCCTTAAATTTAATAACACATTGTATTTTTCCATCATATCATATAGTTCCTTATCACTGCCAGCCACACTGAAACGTCCAGTAGAACTGAGAACAGTTGAAAGGGTGTCAAATAAGGAGGAGAAGTGTAAAAAGTAATCTCAATTAACCACAGACTGGACATTGAAGAAGAAAACGTTGCTGAACTGGAAGGCAAATAAATACAAATTATTTAAATAAAATCAAAAAAGAATTTGTAAATTAAGTGAAAACCCATGAATGAACTTTGAGACAACATCAAAGTTCTAGTATATCCTTTTTCTTTTTTTTTTTTTTTGTACCAGGGATCAAACTCGGGTCCTTATACTTTACCCAAAATAAATAAAAGTATGTGTTCATATAAAGACTTGTGAACATTTGTAAACAAATGTTCATTGCACCTTGAAAATGACAACTAAGTGTATATCTTTCAACAAGTCAATAGGTAAACGATGACATCTTCATAGAGTGGAATGTAACACAGCAATAAAAAGTCATGGCAGAGGTAAGGGGAAAAAATGAGAACCAAGACTTGCCATGTAAAGGTACATGATCCCAACAATGAATGTAACTGTACTGTATCCCTAAAATGTACCAATAAACTCAATAAAATTAAAAAAAAAGTCATGAGCTACTGATACACTCAACAAGTATGAACCTCAGCATTACTGTAAGTGAAAAGAGCTAAACCAAAACCAATTCATTCTGTATAATTGCATTTACATAAATCTCTAGAAACTGTAATCTGCCGAGCACAAATAAGAAGTTGTCCAAAAAAAGAAAGAGTCAGGAAATAGAGAAGAGTGCATGCACTATCTTTGCAGGTAATGAACACACCATTGTTGTGGTGGTATTGTTATGAATCTATATGTACGTCATATCGTATCAAATTGTGCAACTTACACACATGCAATTTAATGTCAGTATGTGCACTTATAACAGAAATTATATCTCATTAAATCTGCTCTTTAAAAGAAATGCATGAAGATCTACATCACAAAAATGAATTTTATTTGAAGCCAGGTTGATTGTAATACAAATTAATATTTATTAAGCCCTTTCCCTCCCAGGAAATTTTACATACCTTAGCACAGTTAATCATTATAACATATTATATGAGGTAGCTACCATTGTCCTTATCTGATAGATAACAAATCAAGATTTAAAGTGTTCAGTAACCTTTTCAGAATCAAATAGCTGTGTAGTAGCAACTTTTCAAAAATCCAAGAGCACACTTTCAAAATACTTTGCCTCACCAAAAATCTCCCTTTAGAAAATGATTATGTTAACACACATCCTAAATGCACTAGCCTTTCAATTGATAGATTAGTTTAAATTCCAACATTTATAATCAAATCCATCTCTTAGAAATATTTATCCTTAAATAAGAGTTCAGCGGACAGAAAAATGCTACAAAGAAATTTGCTAGTAATTATAGCTATTTGGGGAAAAATTGTCTTTGTTATGAGGCAAAAAATTATTTTCTTTCCCCAATAAGATAATTGAGTAGTAAAATGCAACTGGATATTCATATGCAAAACAACGAAGTGAGTCCCCTGCATCATGCTGTGTACAAAAAATAACTCAAAATTTACAAAACCTAAATATAGCAGCTAAAACTGCAAAACTCTTTAGAGAAAAATATAAGGCTACATCTTCATGACCCCAAATGTGGCAATGGATTATTGATATACACTGACTTAAGCCTATTTTATGGGACTGTTTATCACAAGGTGTTACAACAGAATTTGTTACTATTTGTAGTTCTTTAGGAAAAAAATGGCTGTCTTAAGACCAGTGAGTTAACTGGCTTCCTACATAAGATAATTTCCGTGAAAGAAATCGGTAAACAGCTTAGAAGATACGCTACATAACCTTTTAATTACTAGAGATTTGAAATAGAGGATTTGTACCATCTCTTTCTGTTTCTCTTTCCTCATTCCAGTCTGCCAAGTCCGAAAAGCAAACTGCTGAAATTTTCAGTCAAATGGTAGATGCTTTCAAATTATAGGAAGTTTCCAAACCACTCCATGTGTTGATGCATTATTTTATATAAATAAATGAAAGTTTTCCCTAAAAACTTAATTAGCCTCACCATAATGTCTAGTATTATGGATCTCCAAACATTTCATTAGCTAAGAATTTTACAAAAGAATAAAAACTGTTTTGTTTCTCTTTCACAAGGGAAAGAGGGAAAATGAAAATAAAACCTTTACACTATTTACAGTTACTTACATACGTATACATACAGTCTTTTGAAATAAACCTTTTCTCCTTCCAGTCTATGGCTACAATCTCTTTCCTCATCCCAGTAATATTTTACTTACATGACCACAACCTGAAATACAGGGCTCCTGAGCAAAATTTTAAACTCTATAAAATGTGCCCCAGGGATGCCTCATCAACTCACAGATTTAATCAAAGGCATCTAACAGAATCCTCCAGCTCTTACACTTTTCTTTTATTCCTATGTATTGTCTTTTAATTTTGGCAACCTCACTGGCAATGGCCATTCGTGTCAGTAATCATGTTCTGGCCTACTGTTATAACCTCAGCCTTAGCTATAATACTGCAGTAATCACAATATATACTACATTCATTTATAATAAACAAATGTGAGTGTACAAACAAGTTTATATATCATGTGACGCATAGAGATAGACATAGATCTAACATCGTACAGGTCTATTTCCAGAAATGGAAACATAGTCAGATGTAGACACATCTCCCAATAACATGAAGACTCTACAGACACAGACCAGGATCGACACATTTCTTAACTTAGAAGGAAATGTAGAGATCTCAAAGTCAACCTTTCCTCACATGTAAGAGCTCCCTCTTCAATATTCTTAACTTTGACTTGAAATTGTCCAATATCAGAGCTTATCTTAGTTCAAAACTAGTTGTACCTTTTTGTAACAATTAAAATTTATACAAAGTCAGTTGTTACAGTTAGGTTGAAATCTGATGCACATTTTTAAACCCATTGAGCTTAGATCAATTATCTGAGGCTAAAATGTCTGTTCTTTAAAGGGAGAAGGAAGGAAGAAGCACTCTAGTGGAAAGAAAAATATAAAAAAAAAGAGCATGTTGTGCAATAAAACAACCAGCAGTAAACTAATTATTAATAGGTTGTTCAGTAATATGAGGAAGTGCTATACATTTCATTAAGTTGGGCAGCCACATTCCAGGCACAGGATCTCATCTTTCAAAGAAAATGATTTAACTAGGAAAGGGCTATAATTGCAAATGCTTTCAAGAGGCAGAGAGAAACATCAATGAACAAATGACAGGGGAGAGTATTAAGGACTGTGCCAAACTAAAGAGCTAAGGCCTTCACGTTCAATTTAAAAATCATCCTACTGAGCGCACACACACACATCTTCCACAATCTGGCCCTCGGGTTGCGAGTTTTTCCCCTTAGCCTGAACAACTTTTCACCTTATCAGATTTCTTCCATCCATAACATCTAGAAGTTTGTGGCTGACTTCTCACCATATTGTTCTCTGAGCAGCCTGCTGTTTGCAGGTTCCCTGCTCTTTGGTTTGGATTCTGAGGCAGGATGAAATGTGTACATCAACCATTCTTTCGCTTTTGTTCACTTCTCCTTTCTAACTCACTTGTTAACATGTTTCCATCCTATAGGAATCTCATTACCATCATCATATAAAAAATTAATCTGATTTTTCCAGGTACCTATACTCCTGACAAGGAATCTCTGGGAGACTCCACCTCTTTCAGAGGTACAAAGCAAAAAGATGATATTCTAGGCATTACCTATGTCTGTGGAGCAAAGGCAGTATTTGGGGCAGGTTTATAGGTTCTAGCTTCTGAACATGATCACTTGTGTGCTTCCAGATTTTAGTTAGTTCATTAATTAGTTAGTTAGCTAGCTAGTTACTTAGCTTCTGAACATGATCACTTGTGTGCTTCCAGATTTTAGTTAGTTCATTAATTAGTTAGTTAGTTAGCTAGCTAGTTACAATAATGGGTATTGAATACAGAACCACACAATGAGCTACATCCCCACCACTTTTTAAAATATTTTTATTTTGGGGGCAGAAGGCTGGACCTCACTAAATTGCCCAGGCAGGGCTGGAACTTGCAGTCCTCCTGCCTCTGCCTCCAAGTAGTTGGAACTGTGGGCATGTGAGGCCACACTCGTCTTCCAGAGTTATTTACTGATATCATGCTCAAAAACAAAATATAAAATTATTCTGTTGGATTTCAGCCTGCAATTGACACGTAAATACCTGTATGTGTGTTCATGACTAAGTTTGCATTTTTTGTTAAAAGTGAGTGTGGTACACAATAACAGCACAAAATTTTTATTTGTCAATTTAAAAAATGAATTTCTTAAAAAGAAGCATGGTATGCAAGTAACACTAGACTTTAGGGAACTGAATGACACAGGGACCTACTCTGGCTTGTGTCAGAGCAAACTCCTATTAGAGACAACTTATTGACTCTAAAATATTGACACACATTGTGCTTAATTCATAAAATCATGGTGAGAATACAAATTGAGATACTACGTTTGCTTTCTAAGATATAAAGATTATCATACAATATATGTTTAAACTTTTATTTACTCAATTTCTGCAAAGTAGGAAAAGGAAGATGAAGTTAAAAATAATATATTCTTAAAGATGTCAGACAGCAATGAAAACGGCAGAGTAAACCAACTAAAATTCAGGGGAAGCAGAAATATTACAGGGGACCTAGTCAGAGCCATTTTTGCTCCCCAAAAGCATTTTTGACTCCTGCTCTGGTCAAATATAGAGTATGGCCCCGTCAGAGATCATTCTCACTGAAAAGAGATATCAGAAAAGCATTTAGCCATTGCACAAAGCTAAAATGATCCATCAAAAGTTTGAGGAGCCACAAATATTTGGCTGTTTTGTCTACTGACGTTCTTCATTGAATTTGGAGGTTGTGCAGGAGGCTGTCAAGTTGGGGACCTAGTCAGAGCCATTTTTGCTCCCCAAAAGCATTTTTGACTCCTGCTCTGGTCAAATATAGAGTATGGCCCCGTCAGAGATCATTCTCACTGAAAAGAGATATCAGAAAAGCATTTAGCCATTCCTCAAAGCTAAAATGATCCATCAAAAGTTTGAGGAGCCACAAATATTTGGCTGTTTTGTCTACTGACGTTCTTCATTGAATCAGAGCCATTTTTGCTCCCCAAAAGCATTTTTGACTCCTGCTCTGGTCAAATATAGAGTATGGCCCCGTCAGAGATCATTCTCACTGAAAAGAGATATCAGAAAAGCATTTAGCCATTCCTCAAAGCTAAAATGATCCATCAAAAGTTTGAGGAGCCACAAATATTTGGCTGTTTTGTCTACTGACGTTCTTCATTGAATTTGGAGGTTGTGCAGGAGGCTGTCAAGTTAAGCCTAACCTTTCTATAAAGTAGAATGAGAGCCACTGTGTTTCCATAATACCTAGGGAACACACATGCCAGGGGAAAGGGACTTTGGCTAGCCCGCCTTCTGACTTTTGCTGTTTGTTGAAGTTTGGAAAAGGTGGCTTGAGAGTTGGGCTGGGAATTTTTAAAGCACAGATCTGGATCTCGTGTAGACTTTGGGGACTGAAAACAAAAACTGATGAGCTTTCGGTAAAAATATCATTAGGAGCACACTGAAAGAACAGAAGCAAGGAAGACATACACTGAATTTTACCAACACGGCAACCCTGTTCCAACCCAATTCAGTCTCCAGTTGAACTGCAATGATGATCTTCTTGTACCATATGTCCATGACTGTACTTGGGTGGGAGATAAAGTCATCGGGAACTTCTGTGACTCTTTTAATCACAAAGTACAGCACAAAGTCATATTTTACTAGCCATATAAGGCCAAAAAAGATAAATATGATTAATATTGAGAGGAGAAAATGGCAATACATGCAGCCCCAGAGATGATTTCAGTATAATAGCTGGCACATACTTTTATAAGAACCATAACAAATACTTTTTAATAGGCAGAAATGTACAAAGTAAAAATGCATATATACACTTGTCGAAGGCCATGTAGATTACTATTTATTGCAACACTGTTCGAAATTAAAGTCTGGAATCTACCCAAGAAATATTAGAATGTAAAACAATGAAAATGAACAACCTAAAGTTATTCATAACAATATAGATAAAATCTAATAAATGTAATGTGGAGTAAAAGAATCGGTGTATGTAAGATTTTTTAAAATCAAAATTATATTGTGTAACCCCATCAAGTTAAAGCCCAACCTAGAAACTTAGCAATTTAAGACTTAGGAAGACTGTCACAAAATTTTAAAACTAAAAAGTTTTTTAAAAGAAGCTAAGGATGTAGCTCAGTGTGAATCCTTTGGGTCCAATCCCCAGCACAAAGAAAAAAATCAAAGTTAATCTATCAATTGGGTTGAGAATGTAGCTCTGCAGTAAGAAGCTTGTCTAGCATTCACAGGGTCCTCAGTTCCAGCACTTACCTCAAAAGAAAACAATCTGTAATTAAGAAATTACTGAAAATATGTACTAATAAAAAAAATAAAAACAAGGAAAAAAGAAATTTGACAACTAGCTTTACATAAACTAATCTATGTCTTATTTAAATATTTATGTGAATAATATGCAAATGTGTTTGCATAATTATTCTGATAATACAAAATGATGAAGAATTCTTTGCCATATCCCCAGGTAGATACTAACAGGCCACCTTCTATACCTAGAAGCTGTACTGCTTCTCAGAATATTACACAGTACAAAAGAGGTGGCTGTTGGATTCTTTCCATGCCACGGTAAATTCTATGGAATAAAATTACTTCATTCTAAACAGGAAAGAGAAGGAAGGAGCATGGTTACTGCAGAAGTGGGGGAAATGTCTGGAAAGACATACAAACAGCTTCTTAAATGCTAGAAAGGCCACATTTCTTGGTTTGGTGATTGTAAACTCAGTGAAAATTCTGAAATTCACAAAGTTACATATATTTAGAATTTTATCTTTTTTTCTGTAATTCAATAAGAAATTTTTTAAACCTAAAAAATAAATAAATTTACCTGTTAAAATTTACAAAGATCCCCAAACTAACTATATATAACTATGAAGATGCAGCCAAACTACTAGACAATATATTCACCACCTGAGAATGGTTTGGAAAAAATTTCATCAGTGTCAATTTCCAAAGAACAAAGAAATTTTAATCTACCACAATCAGACATTTCTCCAAACCATGTCCTGCCTCCTCTTGGCTCTTTATTTGATAAAAATCTACTCCAATTCTTTCTCTCTCCAAATGTATTCTTATAACAGACCATTCTTTAGGTACAGATAGATGCTCCTTTAAAAATTTAAGATTCTAAAGGAAATCCCAGTATGAACAAATTTGTTTCAGAATATCTAGAAGGTAAATATCAATACAAAGGTGAATTTTTCACCAAAATAGTTTAACTTTGTTATTTTGCCTGGCAAGAATTCCTAACTGTACTACTGAGCTAATAGGCTCTAACTGAAAATTATTCATTTGTAACATCATGAAAGGATTCTGTTCACCCTGTGTAGCTGACGTGTTTTGGATCTGTGAGAACTTGTTGACACTATGTCAGAAATTCCTTTTTTCAGAATTTATAAACTTCACTTATCTACTTGTACATAACAATGTAGTTAAATCTGAAATGTCTGCACATTGTAGTAATGTTAAAAGATCACGCACACGCATGCACACACACACACACACACATATAATATTTACTCCAAAAATCTTCTTAGCTATCTTGTAGATATTAACATGTACTTGCTTTTCCAGAAAACTCTTCATGCATTTAAAAAAAAAGCCTTCACTGTATCTTTAATTTAAAATACTAACAAACATGTTTCCACAAAAACTTCCACATAAGAACACTGTATTCTGACTTAATGCATTCATGAGTCATTTTTCATTCTGGTGCTCTAAAAGCTGTATTTCTTTAGTTGCTAATGTTTTAGGGTGAGATGAAATACAAATAAAGGTAAGGGTAACTACACTGCCTTACTATTGTGGAATCTACATTCTATTAGCAGGGTCATCCCCAGAATTTTTGTCAATTAAAACTCTGTCAACCCATCTCTTTTTGTTCCAAAGTTACGGAAGATAATTCACAAGGTCAACAGATCTCAGTCTGTGCAGATGAGCAGACGGCAGCCTGAAATCTCAAAACAAACAAGCATTGTCCCAGTGACCTCAGAGGCACGTAAGAAAGCAAGCAAAATAAAAAAAAAAGTACCAAGAACATGATATATATTTATAGTTTCATCATTAAACAAAAATACATTTTAACATCCAAATTTAACTTTTTACTGAAGTAAAAAAACAACTATGTGAATATGTAAATATAATTAACAAACACACAGTTGTCCATCACTGAGTAATCTGCATTGTTGTTTTTCCATTACAAAAACTGCAGTTTAGGAACTGAATGAGGAAAATCATAGTTCTTCAGTGGAGCTTCTACAGAGATAACTCTGTGGCAAAAAAAAAAAAAAAAAAAAAAAAAAAAAAAAAAATCCCCCCCAAAAAACAAAACAAAACAAAAACCCAAGTCTTAATCTGTCTCCCATTAGCAGGATCATTAGCAGATTTTATAAACAGCAGTGCAACAGTTATAAATTTGTTTACCAACTCCTTTTCTTCCTTCTGTATGCAAAAGGATCATTTATATGCGTTGTCAATCTTAAAGTTTTCAACCATCAAGCTTAGAAGTCAAGCCTAATTTGGAAGAAAAGACACACATTTGTAATATTGTTGCTTATGTTTCATTTCCCCTTGAGCTAGAACAGAATGCCCCAGACAGAATGCCCTGGACTTGGAGCAATCTTCAGCACTTGACACTTCATAGAACTGGGGAAAGTGCAAACTGCTAGAGTTAGATCATCTGTTGAATGCTTGCAAGTTATCCTTGCAACGTTAGAAAAACTTGCACAACTTTCTAGAAAATGTCCTTTGAAAACAAGTTTAAACTTAAAAGAAACATTTTTGCTACACAGCAAAGAAAATAATGGCTTTGCCCTAATAAGCAGAATTCCAAATAAAAGTCTCAGTTTCAGTTAGTCACAACTGACAACACTCACAATATGTCCTCCACTGGGTTAGTATTGTGTTCCTCTGTAAATTTGTAAGTACGGTTTAAAAATCACCTTGATTTAGGTTCTGCCTCGTTGTTTTCATAATAAAAATTATTTTAAATGTTAGGACAAATTTTAGATGCGTACTTTTTGAAGTACAAGGCTGATAGAAATTATTTTTCCTTTTTGGAATGCAGATATTCAGGTTTTCAATTCCCTGGAATTTAAAAATTTTTAAATTGTAGGATCATCTTGCAAGTAATAATATATAATGGAATAATCTACTACAACAAAAATTAATTGTAAACAAATGAAAGACATACTGAACATATGTAGTTTTATTTCAGACAATGGGACAATTTTACAACTCTTTAAATGAATTGTCAGTTTTGTGCTATTATTGCTCAAAGCAATAGAAATACAAAGTTCATGTTTAATGTTGCCATTAATGATTAATTTCTAGTTCTGACAAAAGATTTTCTTTCCTTTTTCTTTTTCTCTGTTGTCTCTCTTTAACTTTAAAGGGGTTGTTTTCTAAAACCAAGACAAAATGCACAAGGCCTCCTTCAAGTATTAAACTTTTTTTAAAAAAAAGTTTTGTTATAGATAGATGGCCTATTCTTATTCCTTGTTAATTCTAATAAACTCAGACAGGTGGCTGGCCTTCACAAAGAATGTGATTTAAAAATATAACAAAACCTGTGTCTACACATGTCAAATGAAGTAGAGAATTAAACTACCTCCTGTTGAATTCAATTAGTAGGACTGCCAACTTCGATTATTTAGAGGAAAGAAAAAAAAATACTTTCTCTAGTAGGCAATAAGATTTACCTTGAATAATACGGGTCACCAAACTATTATTATTCACAGACCAAATCTAGCCCATTGTCTGTTTTTATCAATAAAATTTCACTGAAACACAGCCACAATTATTCATTTCCATATTTTCTAAGCCTGCTTTCCTGCTACAATAACATAACCTTGTGACTGTAACAGAGACCAAATGACCTGCAAAACCAACTCCTGATTCAGATAAATATCTTAGCACTTCACTTTACCTTTGCCACCACAGAAATAGCAAACGACACGAAGGGCAGGTCAAACAAAATGTTTTTTTGTTAAATTTCTATTAGTCTTTATTTTAAAGAAGATGCAAAAGCACATCATTTTGTTTGGAACCTATTTTAATAAGCAAATATATAAATGTATTTGACTACAGTTTTGTACAGTTTATACAAGGGCATATACAAAGTCTTTCTGAAATTTACTTCTTTTTTTTCCCCCCCTTTGGTTTTTTGAGACAGGGTCTCACTTTGTAGTTGAGACTGACCTGGAACTCACTATGTAGCCCAGGCTGGTCTCGAACTCACAGCGATCCTCCTGCCTCAGCCTCCCGAGTGCTGGGATTACAGGCATGCGCCATCATACCCTGCTTTTGAAATTTACTTCTACTCAGTTAAAGGAATTTGTTGCTTGATATGTGTGGTTTTCTTTTTAATTGCTGCAGGGATTTGAATTGTAGGTGAATCAAAATTTAAAATTCTGAGCATTTTGCAAACTTGTCATTATGCATGCTATAGGCAAGTTACTAGATTTAGTTATGCCAATGATTGTGAAAGGGTACATTATTGCTGCATTATAATGCATAAACAGGCTTTATGTTCTTCTGCATAATATTAGAAACTCAAATTTATGGAGTCACAGAGATGTTATCATCATCCAGTTTTTAAGTAAGGTAGTAATTGGTGATTTATATCACACAGAAAGAAGTTTCCTTGTCAAGGTGCTTGCTGATCCATGGTATATAATTTGGATAGATGGCACAAACCTTTGATGGGGTCATTAGGAATTGTTTGCATTCGTGGTTTTTTTAAAAAAATAGTTTGTTGCCGTTATTGCTCATCTCAGATGGCATTCACCTATTTTTCCTAAGAAAATTTTGGTTGATCAGAATATCCACTCATAGTTTTTATATCAAAACTTTAAAAATTACAATATGCGTTAAAAACATCTAGGCCTTGTATAGCAACACACCAGAAGTTCGATCCCCTACTTAAAGAACACAGTTAATCAGGCATGCTGGGACACCTGTAATCTCTGCACTCAGGAGGCTCAGGCAGGAAGTTGAAGGCCTGCCGCGGCCATATAGTCAGTTCAAAGTCAGCCTGAACTATATAGCGAGACCCTGTCTAAAATGAAAAAAACGAACTCAATTTCATCTATGACGGAGTCCCGTTCAAACAATTTTGAACCTTGATCTGATCTGATCCCTAGGGCCAACTATCAACTTGTGAGAAATGCAGAGGCCGTGGGGTTGTACCACAGGCCTGTAACTCCTCAATTCAAATTGATGGAAACTTTACAGGGTGATGGCCCAGGTTTCTAACCAAGTAAAATTGCAAAGGAGAAAAGTAAAAGTAGAACCTACAGGTTAATATAAAAAGTCATTACGTTTGTATGTGTGTGTGTGTGTATGTATTTACGTATTTTGTGATACCATACTGGGAATTGAACCCAGGGACCTTCCACCACTGTCTACATCCCCAGCCCTTCTTGCTTTTTAGCCAGGATCTCACCAAGTTGCCCAGATGTCACTCAAACATGTATCCTCCTGCCTCAGTTTCTCTCAGTGTTAGGATTCCACAGATGAGCCATTATGGTTGGAAGACATATTTTCTTTCAGTCCTGCAGATGTAACCCAGACACACTGTACCACTGAGCTGTTTTCCTTGCGCTTTTTGTTGAGACAGAGACACGCTAAACTGTTTAAGCTGGCCTCAAACTTGCAATCCTGCCTTAACTTGTTAAGTAGCTGAAATTACAGGCCTGTTTCCACCGCATCCACAGAGAAATAATAATTTTAAAATGACAATTAAAAAATAGGACTAAGAATGTAGCTCAGTGGTATAGTGTTTGCCTAGCATGCTCAGGGCCCTGGGCTCAAACTTCAGAACAATAATAATAATAATAATAATAATATTTTTAAATGCAAGAAAAGGTAAAGAAAGATGAAATAAAGTAAAATGGTCAAAAACAATGAATGTTGACACTAGATGATGGATACATTGGAGTTTATTATGTTGTATCTACTTTTTTATATGTTTAAAATTTGCTTAATAAAAACATATGTGTGTGTGTGTGTGTGTGTGTGTGTGTGTGTGTGTGTGTGTGATGCAATATTAAACGAGATGCCTCTTGAGCTGGGGATTTAGCTCAGTGGCACCACTTCTGCCTAGCAATTGCAAAGTCTTGTGTTTGTCAATACCCAGTACCAAAACAACAACAACAAAACCAAGATACCTCTTTATTATTAATTTCAACTAATTATTGGTAATAAAAATAACAGTTATAAGTAATTTTTGGATGCAGAATTAATTTCACTACTATTTTAAAACAATTCACTACCAGGTTAGCAGTAATACTAATAGATTTACATATGTGTGTGTGTGTGTGTATGTGTGTGTGTCTGTGTGTGTGTGTGTCTGTGTATGTATATCTCAAAGTAGCTTTCTTTAAAACTGAGGAAGTGTAGAATTTATGGTTATTTATTCATTTTCAGTAAGACTTTTTATTTTGTCCTTAAAACTCAAAATCCTGCAGATAGTCCTTCATAAATTTTATTCCAATAGCATTTATTGCAGATGTGACCTACAGAAGGCAGGTGAGCTCGAGTTCCAATGGATGAGCTCCATGCCTGCCTTCTCTAGCTCTTCCTGACTCTTCCCAGACATTTATGCCAAAGCCACCAGCAGATTACACTTCCGTGGCTTTAGGCTCCACTTGTCAGATTTATGTTTTCTTTTCAAGCCTACCGAACTCCTTCCTACTCCTCTTTCAGGCTACTTATTAAAACTTACCTACTATGTAAGCTCCTTCATCTCCTTCAGTGAGTTTTTCCTCTTTTATTAGTATATGTTTGTAATAATAATAAACACATAATTCTGGGGAACTGCTACATATATATCACATCTTGATCCTTTTACTTCCCCTTCCCCTCCCTCCTTTTCTTTCCCCAAAACCTAGTTATTATGAATGTTTATATAGTTGCAGTGTGAAATAAATCTGTAATGAACCACACCCAAACATGCGCACACAGCATCAATATACTAACATTGATAATTCAGTTAGTAGCCAATGAAGTCAACTAGACCAAAGAGGAAGTTTTTTTAATTCTTTCAGAAAAAAAAGTGTTTTGATAGCATGGTCACACGCAGAAGAATAAGAGGAATGCTTCACCGCACTCCAAGACTGACTTTAACAAGAATACTGTTTTATCATTCCTTTATTTTTATAATTTTTTTTTCTCTTTTGTGAGAATAATGTTTGGACTTCTCTATTAATTGCTTTGACCATAACTTTCATCAAGTTTTAAGTTGGTTTAGAAGGACCTCTTGCAAGTTAATACAAGTACAAATCTGAGCAATAGCAGCTGGGTGGCCTTTGGCACCCCTCCGTCACCTCTGACCAGGCCCCAGTACCAGCCCTTGGGAGCATCTGCCTGCAATTCTGCAATGGCTTCAGAAGTCCGAATTCCTGCCTCAAGAAACTAACCCCCCCCAAAGCATTTTCCACAATGCTATTAGAGTGATTGATGCTTTCCCTATTTAAAAAGTGTTACCATCCCTCCATCATTTACAATAGTACGTGGAAGCATCCACCACCTCCCATCCTAACCAGCCTGGTCATTATGTTCTTTCCTCCACTAAAATTGCCCCAGTATGCCAGGCTATTTCACACACTCCTGAAGGCCCAGAACAATTCAATCTAGAATCTAGAATCACACACACACACACACACACACACACACACACACAGGTTCATGTGCAAACACACAGGGTATGTTTAATAAACACATAGCAACCCTTAAATACCTAATTCAGAAATAATATTCTCTAGTCTCAGAAATTCTCTCAATCATCCATATACCATCATGCCCTACATTTTTTTATGTAGCAAATGATATGGTAATGTATTGATTAAATGTCAGCCTGCTATTTTATGAGCCTCTTAATTCCAGCATCTGTATTTATCCTTGTGTCTCCAGTTCCTAGTTCATCATGCGGTACAGAGTAAAATTTCAGCGAGTGTTTGCTGGCTGAATACATGAACAACTGTATTTATTGGTAAATCCTTGGCTAATACCTTTTGTAATGGTTTGATCAAATACTTAATAAGTATTTGTTGAGCATTCTATGTAAAATCCTCTAGCAGGCACTTTTGGCAGTCTATAAAACTGAACAAAGTATTGGAAAGTTCTTGTGATTTGGAAGAGAAGATAACTCATATCCACATATCACAGTATTCAAAATACAAAGTACTAAACCCTATACCTCTTGTATAAAATATAAACAAATTATTTTGCACGTTAGAGGAGAAACAGAGAAGATTTCATGGTGGATATGACAATTTTCATTTAGATGGAAAGGATTTAACCCAACAAATTGTTTAAAAACTGTTGACATAATTTGGAATGAAACTTTCATTCCTTGTGTTAGCTTTCTGTCATTGTGACAAAATGCCTGAGGTAGTCAACTTTAAAAGAGAAAAGGTGTTTATGCTCCACAGTTTCAGAGGTTCTAGTCTATGATCAGTTGGCCCTGTTGCTATGAGTTCATGTCAAGGCAGCATGTCACGGCTGGGAGCACATGGTAAAGAAAAGCCGAGCAAATCATGGCAGCCAGGAGGCAAAGAGAGGAGCAGGAAGAGATCTCATAGGCTGCCTCCAGTCCCTGTACACTCTGCCACTAAGCCACCCCTCTTGAAGGGTCCACCACACTTCCACAGTCCCATAGGCTGCAGACCAAAATTCTAACGTGCAGGCCTTGGAGTATACTTGTGTAAACCACAGCACTGTCTTTTTGTTACATGTTTAGTGATAATTCTCATACATGTCTTTCACACCTTCAAAATTTAAAGTCTGCCTTATTTAATAAAGAAAAAAACGGAATTTGAGCTTAGTCCTCCTCTTCAGTTCCATATTATTTTCACATGACATTCTGCCTGCTATTTTAAAAGTTGATTCTGTTTATTGTTATCTGGTTTGTGGTAATTCTAGACAATGATCCTAAAAGTGGAAAGAAAAAGACAAATTGAAAGATGAAATCATACCTGTGTCTAGAATCGTGCGATACTGTTATAAATCCACTTCAAATTTCACTCTTCTGTATTTCTCTCTTTTAAGTGTTATTTATGGATGAAAACTAAGATAAATGCCAAGCTAGGTATTACTTAACTGTGACAATAAAATCACTTCAAACTATATGAAGTGTGTATAATATGTTTTATTTGTTTCTCTACAGACTTTCAAGCATTTGGCAAATTGTAGGTTCATATTGACAGAAAATAAGGTGTGATTTCATCTGCTACCACTTTGCACAAGGTTTGCATTGGTAAATGAAACTGATACAAACAGAATTCATTCAATCATTCAAAGATATTATTTCATATGTTCCTGTTATAAGGCACAATAGTATATCAACAAAATAGTCTTTTAATTTTTTTCTTTGAGTTTATTGGTACATTTTAGGGATACAGTACAGTTACATTCATCATTGGGATCTTGTACCCCTACATGACAGATCTTGGTTCTCATTTTTTCCCCTTACCTCTGCCCTCCCTTCACCCCCTCCTCCCCTCCCCATCTACAAACACTTTATTTCCATCTTTTCATTATCTCACATTTTTTTCTTTTCCCTTATTACCCTTCCCCTATCCATCCCACCTTCCCTACACCTTTAGCTCCTTCCTTCCCATTTCACAATGTCAGTAATCTTATTAGGGTCTTATGCATTATTACGGTTTATTCACACCAGAGAAACTATTCGGTATTTACACATGTGTGTCTTATTACTCAGCCATAGAGAATGAGAAAATAGATTCATTCACAGGAAAATGGATACATATTGAAGATATACGCCTAAGTGAGATAAATAAATAAGTCTTTTAATATTTTTAATACTTGTGTGAAAATTGAGATTAGATAGCCCCCCCTTCTGCCTTTCATGGTGAGAAGTTACATTTCATATCTGCAAATAACATTCTTTACCCAAATATAAATTCTCTGCACTTTGCTCATATCACAGAGGCTTCTTCCATAACTAACAACTGCAAAGCTATGCATTTTATCTGTTCCTTTGTACATCACACTAAACAGCTAGGTGGAGAAATGATCGAACATCACCATAATAGACCTTTTGGGACTGAAAACCCCCATTTGACTTTTTGCAGATGGTTAGATTTACCAAGTGATCTTCTCCTGGTGAAAACAAGAGAGAAAAATGTATCCCCAACTCATCATAAACTGCAATTCCAAACAAAAGCTTATGTGATATACCTCCCCGAATTCTATTTTATTCCTATTCAGATAATGGCTCGGAGGAAGTGTTAAAAATGTCTTTTCTGTTTGTGCCTGAGTCACATCCAAGCTCCAGTAACATCATTTGTAAATCACACCCTGAGATGAGATGAGAACTGTAAGACAAAACAAAGCCAATAGCCTTTCCTTGGAGTCTAACCCAAGTGGCGACTGCCTTCAGGGTGAAAGCGCTAACGCCGTGATGTATTACCAGTGTACCAAGGGTAAATGTTGGATAAAAGATAGGCACTGACAGGAACCCTGACAGGTGGTGACTTATCACCTATTTGATGTGAAAAATCACCTGTCATATCCTTGAAAACATTTCCATTCTCTGTCACCAAATGCATTCTCTTTCAGGAAAATCTCGTGGTAAATATTACAACTCACAGGTTTTGCCTATAGTTTGAATATCATGCATCAATAAAATTTGAAATACAAACATGGGGATTAATGTAGGATTACCAATCTTTAAAGCTTTCACAGGTAAGTACTTTTTTTTTGAGACAGGGTCTCACTATGCAGTTGAGAATGACCTGGATTCACTATGTAGCCCAGGCTGGTCTCGAACTCACAGCGATCCTCCTGCCTCAGCCTCCCGAGTACTGGGATTACAGGCGTGCACCAACACGCCTAGCTAGTACTTTTTCTTTTTTTTTTTTTTTAACTGAGACAGTTTTTAATTTGGAAAAAGGGGACAATCAGACCGGGGATTTAGCTCAGTGGCAACCATGCCTGCCTCACAAGTGCAAAGTCCTGAGTTCGATCCCCAGTACCAAAACAACAATGAAGTGGCAACAATGGAGCTCTCCTGTCCACATGGTCCTAGTGGAGCTGGCCTTGGGGCAACCCATAGTCCTGCAGAAATACAGGGGTCAGAAGTCTAAGGCATAGGCCAGGCAGCACGTGGGGTCGCTGAGGCTGTGGGAGCCAGGGTTTCACCCTTCCACACTGGCAGTGGACGGTGAGCTAAAGCCCTGGACGATCTAGGCACTGAATCTCACAGATGACTATGGCCTGAGCCGGGGAGGGGGCAGTTATTTTCAACAAATGCCAGGAGTAAACACATTTTTTGAAAGAAAAAAAATCAATGTAGCAACAATCATAACTCAAAATAAAATCAATGTTCAAACACCTAAAGATAGAAGGAAAATAGGGAATAATCTTTCAAGTTAAAACTTATTTAAAATATTCCACATTATCCTAACTGTTTTCACTTCAGGACAGAAGTGAAGACTTCAACTCATTAAGTAATTAGAAATTATTGCCATGGGGAGGGAAGTATAAAAGGAGTCAAGGAAAATTTAGTAGAGTACGAAATGAGCAAAAATTGTCTTGATTTTGAGCAAGCTCATTTTCTGGAATTTAAAGTTGATTCTTATACTATGGTCAAAGCTTACAGAATCTAAACCTATAGAGTATTTCCCTAATCTAGTGCCTGTAGGCACTTTATGAAAAATAAGTGACTTAAATAATGAGAATTAACTGAATGTGGGTTTGAAACCCACCTCTATTGCTTACCCAGCTGTGCCATCCTGAAATAATTTCTTAACATTTTTGTACTGCATTTTCCTTAGGGGGGAAAATGGGGATAACAATAAGACATCTCCCCAATGGTTTTGGAAAGGAAAGACTGTCATGTTCCCAGAACAGCAACAAGTACACATAAATGCTTCATGACTAGGAGATGGGGAGAAGCAAGTGTTCTTTCCTCATTCATGTGTCTCTTCATGGTACAAGAAAAGATGGCGGACACAGCTAACTTTCTGAGCTCTAATGAGACCCTTACACTAAGCTCACGGTTTTGAAGGAACCACAGAAATTTTTGACCATATTGAAGTATTTATTCTAACATACAGTTCATTTTCTGGGCAAATAATGATACACGACAAGACCTGAGATATTTAATACAGCTGTAGCTTTCTTTAAAGAGATCCCATGAAAGACTTTGTAAATGGCCTTGTTAAGCCATACTTATGAAGAACACCACTAGCTCTAGGTAATATCTGATTCCAGAGCATCAGTAACCTTTTCAGGACACCCAGGTCTATCCAGTTGACATCCTTTCAGGGCCTATGATGCCACATGATGTGCAAGTGTTAGGTTCTACAGATAGTTGTTACCAAGATGAGTCCTGAGCTGCAAATGATTTAAAGCCAGATATGCACACTGAAGTCACAGAGACTTAGAAGCTTGATGTAAAGCACAGTTCTGAGTATTCCTTAACAATGCTGAATAATGAGAAAATAAGAAAAGTGTCCTTGAGAATAAGTCCAAAAACTACCTTAATGTTACTCTTAAAATAACAATCTACAGAAAGCAACACACATAAGGAAATAAAGGAACTTGATGGAAAAGCATGGAATACATTTACTAAAAAAAGAAAGAAGAAAAATATTTGGAACATACAGATAAATCTTACCTTGAACAATATTCTTTTAAATTTTAAAGCCTTTCTGTCATGAGATTAACATTTAGCAAAGCGCAGGACCCGAGGACTAGTATGAAGTTTACCCTTTATGCAGCCTTTCAGGACACCCAAACGAGGAGAATGAGAACACCTGCAGGGCCTCAGAGACTAGAAGAGTGAAAGCATCACTGAAAATTTATAGGTGCATATACCTGACCATGTATGCATATATATGCAGTAAATTAAATGCACAACTGTTAGCAAATCACGGCTATATAATTCAGCAGATAATTTATTAATTTCAGAGAACGACCATAGTATAATGTTAAATATGTTTTAGTGAGAGAACTGCCTTCATACCGGAGCACTTTGAAGTTAAGGATAGTGGTTATTACATTCCATATATAATATGAATATGTTGAGGACACACTGACAGAAATAGTGCCATTTAACTGACCATACCTTTTGTCCTTCACACATCTACTATTAAGAAATAAATTATTGTGCTGGGAAAAGGAGTTTCTGGCATTAAATTAACAGATATAAGCTAAGCACGTCACTTAGAAATGCCACCTTTAGAGTTATATCCTTTATAAATTGTTACTGGAAATTCTGAAAAATTGATCTTAACCTTGCATAGGAACTCAGAGAAAATAATTATAAAGTACATGGAGACAGAAAGGAACCATAAGCCAGAGAAGAGGAAAAAAATGTAGACTTTAGGGGGAAAAACAATCAGTCCTAGCTTTAACCCCCCCGATTTCCATAATAAATCAGCTTTTGATTTTTATATTCTATAAACTTTCTACCATTATTAAAACAATAAGTAACACCAAGGAAAAAAAAGGCAAAATATGTGCCTTAAGCAATCTAATTTTATTCATAGAAAATAAATTATTATTTTGGAATGCAAGCAACTGTTTGGTTCATATGAACATGTAGTGTTTGATAATGCTAGTGATTCCCTTGGTCCTCGATGGATAATTTTATTGTTTTATGAGAGGGAATTAATGTCCCTTTAGTCTTCCCTTATTTGCCAATATTTAGGCAAATAGTGCAGTAAATTCATAAATAGAAGATTAAACCTAATTAAGCAAATCCGGACTCTCACTTTTGAACCTCAGTTTCTTCATCCAAGTAGTTTGGACAATGGTCCCCCCCTCACAGAACTGTTCTGCCGATTAAATGAAGTAGTGTCTATGAGTGCCTAACACACATTTAGCATTCAAAAGCATCAATAGCCATAGCAGCAGTGGCAAGAGTCACAGTTTTAAAGTACATGTATCAGAGCAAGAGAAAGTACTTCAACTGAATATTTCTTGGCATTAGAAGTAATAATCTCATTTATCATTCTCACAAACAGTATAGTGTTGCCAGTGGGATCCAATAGTATGCGCAAAGACATCCTGTAACCTCTCCTTATTAAGAATGTTCTTGCTAATGGTGAAGGGATAACTGAAGTCTTTTGACCAAAGGTTTTTCTATTTCAAGCACAATTTCTAGCTCTGCCATTATTTGATTCTTTAATTCCACTTTTCTAGGCTTCCGTAGTTCCCCAAACTGTCTTTTGATGGATATCCTTGCTCTTCTTTCCTATGTGTGATAACACCCTCAAAGCAGGTTGCAGTCTCAGAAATCCAACTGTTATTTTCCTTTCTCCTTGTCATGTGAAATTAACACAATTGTTTAACTTTCTAAAGGGTAACTTTTTTCTATTTATTTCGAGTTAGAGCCCTATCTCTGCAACACAAAGACAGAGAGAAGATTCTGAACAAGCAGGTCTTGACAAATGCCCTCCTAGCTTATTTCCATGCAGTCTTGCCCATTTTATCCCATCATACTTCTGCACAAGGTTCTATATTCATCAAAATTAAATGTAAAAAGATGCAAGTTTATCTGTTTCCTTGGGTTTTCATTTCTGAAGGCTGCCATGTCACATAAAATTTATAAAATAAATATCTGTTTTTATCTGACAATTTCCTTTCTTACAGGAGCCTTACTATGAACCTAACAAGAAATGAGAAACAATATTACTTTTTCTCCCCTATGCAAGGTTTAAGGGGGAACCCCATTGAAATCCCAGAAAATTGTCAAAGAAAAAATGCAATCATTCTTACTTTTCATATAGTTGACATTCGTGTGTATGAATCCCAGTTTGACCCTAAATTATGTTGAACCTCAGACTTAACATCTAGGCATATCTGGAAGCCTAATCAGGTCAGTCTTACAGGGTTCTATTTAATGGCAGATAATATTCTTTGAAACATGCTCATCTTAAAGAAAGGCAGGCTGAAATACTGGGATTGAGTCAAAAGACGGTGGACTGAGTTGTAGAGGAGTTTCTGAGGACAGAGTAGTTTCTGTCACTCATGAGTCCTTCAGTACAAGCTGGTGGATCCATCTAGAGAAAGGAGCTCAATGCAATAGCATGAAACCCAAAAGAGCCATTTATTTCAAACCCATCAAGAACAAAAGCATGACTAGATGGCACTGTTTTATCATTTCTGTAAGAATGTAGCTCAGCTTACCCAAGTATGGACGCAGTAGACACAGAGAGAGAGCTGGGCCACCACCTGCCAAGCAGTCCAAGAGTGGATTGTTAGTCAGGGAGAGCTTCTCAGACAGACCACTCTGCACAGCTTCCTTGGCAGGATCCATCACAACAAAGAGAAAGACACAGTCAGAAATAAAACGAAATACCTCCTAGAGTTTTACCAGAGAGCATCCCCTAAGGAAATCTAAAAGAATCTCAAAGAATTTGAGCTGCTTAGGATTTCCATAGAGCATGCTAGGAGCCCATGAATCACTTGATTCTGCAATCGTAGTATTGTTTTTATCTCCTGGCAAATGTGAAAGAGGTAAAAGTGGATTAAATTAACATATTAGTTCAGACAGTTTAAGCCACTAGGCTCAGTTTTCTAAAATTATTCCCTCAGCCTTCATAATAAACCATAGCTTAAACATAGAGAAGAAATCTTTTTATTCTTTTTGTAAGGGAGAAATAATTTATAGTCCAACAAAAACAAAACAAGTTAAAGTATTTGAAGACAGTTCTCCATTCTTTCAAACTTACGTTGTGTAGATATTAATAAACCAGGCAGTAGTTGTAAAGAACCTGGACACTGGAAATAAAACATACATGTGCATGGGTTGAAATGTCATCTGAAACTCTTCCAGTTGTCCAAACCTGAACAAATTGTGTAACTTTCTGTGTCTCACTGTCTTCATTTACAAAATGAAGCTGATCAGTGTCATTCCCACATGGCAGTATTGTGCCAGGCACCTAGTTTAGCCCAGTAAAAGTTGCTGATAAAGAACTAAATAGATATTTATTCCACAACTATTTATGGAATATTCTTTGATGACTACTTTTTTGATATGATAGGGGAAAGGAAAAATCATAAAAGATTGTCATTTTATGGAGTTTACATTTTATACAGTGTCTAAACCATAATCAATAGCTAAGCAGTGCAAGGTACCATAATTAAATACTTCGATGCTTTCAGGTACTCACAGATCATAGGTTCTCATCGTTACAAATAACACTACTAATGATTAAAATTTTTGGCCAGATTTTAAATACTTTTTTAAAGAATGGGTATCCACAATTCGGAATATTGGGTTGAAGGTTTCCAACACTGTATTTTAAGGAATGTATGCCTGGTTCTTCAAAGTATCTTACTTTGCACCTGTAAAATGTAAATATACATAAATATATTTCAAGATGAGTAAAATAATTTAATGGCTAATTCACTTCAAAAATTAGGTAAAGTGAGGGCTCTTATTCTCATTATAATCATTTTGATAACAAATTTAGTCTTTGGAATAGTAGGAATAATCTTAGACCAAAGCTATGGTAATACGATGTGGATTCATTATACCCTAAGAACAGTGAATGTTAAATTAAAATGTATTATTACAAAAGACTTATTGCCATTAATCCCCCTCAAAATACTGTCCCTCAGTTCAAACAGACTTACCTCACTGTTTTTGCCACCTTCTAAAGCAGTTCTGGAAGTCCGCTTTTGTGAGTGGGTATTTTTTTTTTTTTTTACAAAGTGTGATAAAAAAATATGGTGAATGCTACTGCTGAGGGTCATCTAATGAGAAGGCAGATTCATAAAATCATGATAGTTTTTCTTCATCCACCTGTTTACTAAATCTACACAACAAAATCTATTTTGGAAAGTAGAATTCACGTAGAAGTTACAAAATTGTGATTAGAGAAAATTATGCAGATTCCAGGAGGTGCACTTCACACCCCCAAGAAGTAAGTTTAGAAGCACAAATGGCCTAGATCAAGATAATTCTCAATCATAGAAAACTTATGTTCAGAGGTCAGAAAGTTGATGGTATTAAATCACGTAGAAATTAGTAATTTAGGCAGTTGTAATTTAGGCACATGAAACGGTATCCTATCATATTCTTCCAACTTATAACAACTTTCACAAATACAGTTTTACTATATGTGCTATATTTACTTGGTATCAAATATAAAAAGTAATCATTTAAGGATTACTTTCATTAGCAGCACTGAAGTCTGACGTAACTGTCCATTATGTGAGTTGGCATCCCTCCTAAATCGCCATAGGATATCATTGGGAGTTTGAGCTCTACAAGAATGTACATGTTTTCATTTAGGGAAAATAAAAACTATAGAACACTTTGTGTTTGCTCTTTCAAGAACTCAAAGCTCATTTTAGGATTTAACTGATATGATAAACAAGCGCTTTAGTAGACATATCTATTCGCTCTGTTTAAATTTATCTGTTTTTCTTGTTTTCTTTTTAATTGTCCTGCTTTTTGTGTATTTGGATATTCAAGGCTGTGTCAAATCACTTCTGGAAGAAATTGAGCTTGGAAGTCATCATAAATAGGTTATATTACAGCTAATTAAATTTTTTCCACCAGATCACATAGCCCCTGTGTGTTGCTCCCCATTTTGCCATGGCAACTGAGTCTACTAAACATAGCAGTAGAAATGTCTGAGGGCCATTTGACCAAGTGTATAAGGGCTATTAATCTTTGTATTGTATATGGTTATAGCAGGAGCTACAGCTTGATTTCCAGAACTACTGTGAAATCAATAGTTTATTTCCTAAATAAATAATTGTTCCACTGAAATAGTGATTTTAAACAAAAAAGTAATATCCTGGGCTGTTTAGATCGTGGGACAACAAGAATTCTCAAGTACTTCTGATGAGGATCAATCACCAAGACCTTTTTCAAAAGGCAATGTAGTCCAATCATTAACAACAAGTGTTTGGCATTAAGAAACCCTGAGCCTCAGTTCTGGTCTTCTTCCATATTGATTGCATGACCCTGGCCAATTTTTAAGCCCTTTGAGCTTCATTTTTTATTATCTTTAAAATTGATATAATGATAATACTAAACTTGTGATGTTAAGAAGATTGAGACACAGAGCCTAGTAATCTATAGTCATTTATATATTTTGATTTTATTGTGATTGTTACTTTGAATATTATGACTTGTGAGTACAAACAGAAGCCTTTAAATAAACATTAACCTCTGACCCAGAAATTCCACTTTTAGGAATTCTGCCTAGGAAATAATTAAGGACCCCCACATTGGTCCAACTGCCAGAACGCTGCAGAATTCCAGAATCATAATTCCGACATTGCTGTGTACAATGAGTCTGAGAGCTACAGCCAGAAGTTACAAAAAAGATTCCACAATGACTCCAGACCTGACTGCTTTCTTTGATTCTAAGGGAAAAGAAGAATTTAAAAATGTAATTATGAAAGTATGATTCTTTTGATTTAATTATGAAAATAATTCTATTTGGATTAGTGGAACTATGTGAAATTTAGACAGCAAAAGCATTTTTAAAAGAATCTTGAATTTGAAAGTTTTATGGAAGGCTAAAGTTTGGACTCTTTTTTTTCAACTTCAGCAAAGAGAGGCTTTTAGCTGACAATAATAAATTAATAATGAGATTAGCCCTAGGGCAGTGTTTACTTGGTGTGATTCCCTAAACCCTCTGTATTAAAATCCACTGGCTTGTTTGATAAACATGCAGATTCCTGAGCCCGTGCTAAGGCTGTTAAATCAGAATCCTGGACAGGGGCTAGGAAACCCACACTTTCTTAAAGAGCCCGGAGATCAGCCCACTGAAATGTCACTCCCTTGCCGGGAGAGGAGGAGGAGGAGCACTAGTCCACTTAGGAGACTAGGCACAGGTCTTCTTGGGGGGTGGAGGCAAAGGCTCAAAATCGGGCTTCTTGTGACATTATTTGAAAAGAAACTGATGATGGAGGATTTTCTGGAGGAAAATGGAAGAATATATTTTTATTGCACTTTTCCAGCTTGTAAGGAAATGCTAGATAGTTTCAAATAATGCCATCTAGGCACACATCAGTTTGTGTACATGTATCTTTACAGGATTCTGTCACTGGTTTTCTCCTAAGGAGCTTCATCTATAAAGAATGTACATGTAAGCATTCTACTTTTGGAGGGGCTTTTTCTTATAAACTCTTATATCCCTAACAAAATTATAACAGCTGTCCAGCCTAGATCTGAACAAGGCTCTCCTTTTTCTCTCTCTACTCTATCTACAGATTAAGCCTTAAATGTATAGTCACAGATGAATGCAGATGAAAGACTGGCTTTCAAAAGGCCAATATGGCCCACTGTATGGCACACATTCCATGAAACAGAGGAATCCCTTCTGCATTCTTTCCAGATCTCCAGTTTATCCTAATTTAAGTAGTTGGAGGCGATAGTGCAGAATTGAAATTTTTACTTTAAAATTTCATACCACTTTTTGACAAATTTAATATCAAACATAAAGTAAGAGTAGCACCTTAGAAACTCAGACTCTATGATTATGGACCTATTAACAGGAAGCGCACTTTTGCTTTGGTGTCTTTCATAGATAATACCCTGAAAATCAGCTGTTAAAGATGACCATGATCCAGGGAACGTGCTCAGGGGTGACAGAGAAAAAGGTAGCAGTTTCTGCCAATATAGAATTTCTTAACTGACCAAAGATCTATATATGTTTTTGTATGTAACTCATATATGTTAAAAACATGTATATTTCTTTGTTTATACAGTAGGACATGCATATATATATATATACATATATATATATATAATTATTCTGCACATATGTTGTAAAGAGATCACATTAATCACAAACATAAAAATTTGCTTTAATCAAAGTTAACTTTTCTACTGTTTTCTAATATCCAAAGCTTGTAAAGATCTGAAATCTGAAATCGAGTATTTTTTATGTATCTTGGTTGACCTGACACCGATGAGTCCCAATCTCTTATTTTCCCCATTCACGCACATATACACATAGATTCTCCACATGTGAACAGGCAACATCTTCTGCGTAATTGCTTAGTAACTAGAATACCTTCTCTTCCCCATAAGATGTTGTACACAGATGCTCCAAAGCTGAGATTCTTTGTGCTTCATAAAGGACATTAAGTTTCCATCCCGTGTTTACCTCTCTCCCACAGCCAAGGCAGGGGCCTCTTTCTTAGCCTGGAAGACTGAGAAATCCTGGCCAAGGGTCAAGGAGGCAGCAAGAAGAAAACTCCAGGCAAGGGTTCTCTGCATAATGCAGCTGCGAATATTGAGACAGAGATGGTCTGGGAGGAGGGAAACAGAGAGCTAGAGTAGAGAATCGAGGACGGGACGATCTACACAGGAATTTGGAAATGGAGCCACGGCCAGCTGCGTCTGCAGTCCTCAGCATTAACCCCAGCACCTGCAACAGAGATCTCTCTCTTTAGTCGAGTGTGGAGTGAGGGAAGCGTATTTATCATACGTTCTCATTCACACATTTAAAATAAAATGAATTTTACTACTCAATAAGAAATGTAAGGTTTTTTTTAAAGCTAGAAGAATAACACTTTGCCATTTACTTAAAAGAGTAAATAGCTGTAATTAGGGCCTGTCTTGTATCAATTGAGAAGAATTTCTGCACCTAAACAAAAACAGGAGCTGAAATCAGAGCACAGCAAGTAAAGTAGAAAGGGCGAGCCAAAGGTGTACGGCACAATCTTCTCTCGACAGCGCACAGTTTCAACAAGGTCCTGCCAATCTCTCTATTGATGGAAAATGGAGATCTGTAGATGCACTCTCAGTGTTTAATGTTCTTCATGGCTGGGAATGAAGTGTCTGGCCTAATTTCTTCCCAACATTGCCTTGGTGTGGCGAATAACTCTTTCAGCTAGGCTGGCATGGCCTACGAATTCATGAAATCTCCTGCAGCAACTTTCACATTTCTTCACATCTAGCATGACACTATCATGATATTCATTGGGAAACTCTATCTTACATCTCTGTTCTCCACTTGGAGCTATCTTTTCAACTTATCTCTCTTCCTCCACCTACTTTAATATCTACTCAGGCCCAAAACAAGAGTTCTGTCTTTGCCTTCTCCCACTTTCCCAAGACAATGTCATTCATTTCCATGGCTTCATTTGTGATCTTTATATACAAAACATCCTGACCTGAGTCTTCTTTTTGGAGCTATCTCTTGAGTTCTAGACCCCAATATCCAATGGTGTATTTGACAACTCCCCTTGGATATCGAGCAGTTGCACCAATGTGTAAGATGGAATTCACCATCGTTCACCCTTCTAAGGCTGCATTCTCCATTTCAGCACATGACAATGTTATTACTATCACCCTGTATCAGAAACATGGGAACCACCAGCACTTTTCATTATCACACACATAAGTTTTCTCCCTGCACACACACACACACACACACACACACACACACACACATCACATGACAATGTTATTACTATCACCCTGTATCAGAAACATGGGAACCACCAGCACTTTTCATTATCACGCACATAAGTTTTCTCCCTGCACACACACACACACACACACTCCAAAACTAGTCCTGTCTTTCTACAATAGAATAAAACTATCCCACTGCTTTTAACTTACTCCAGGTTAAGTCTCTAAGTCTCTTTTCTCCAGTGAAACTTCCAACTGGTGGTTCTATATTCCCTCCTTCCCCTTTAGCTTCCATTGGAAAGGTCCAGATTGCTCTTTCTATAAATACAGACTTTATCAAGTCTCTAATATACTATGTCAGTACTTTCCAGTTGCTCTTATGTTCGAATATAAAAGTTAATATTTCATGAAAGGGGAACTTTATGTGGTCTTCATTAAAAGCTATTCTCCTTTCTTCTCACCAGGATTGTTTTCAACTCTTCTGTAGGCAGACATTTAGCTCAGTGATAGAACATGTGCTAAACTAAGACCCTCAATTCACTCTCCAGAACAACAACAACAAAAACAAAACAAATTGGGCCCTGTACGAGGTGGTTAGGATGTAAGGGCTTCATTATAAAAGGTCTGGAGGAAATGAGCAAGGCCTGTTATTCCCTTCTGCATTTTGCCACCTGACGAAACAGCAGAAACAGCCAGCTTGAAAGCAGAGTGAGCATCCCACAAAAGACTGGACATGGAGGCCTTAATTTTGGCATGTGCAGCTTCCAGAACTGGTAGATAACACATTTCTGTTCTTTATAAATCATCCAGTATCAGGAGTTTAGAAATAGGATGGCAAATGGACCAAAAAAAAAAAAGTATGCAAGAAAAATAACCAGATTAAAAATTGAGCAAAGGCTCTAAATAGACATCTCTTAGAAGACATACAAATGGTCAACAGGGATCTAAACAAATGCCCAACATCACTAATCACCAGGGAAATATAAATCCAAACCACAATGAGGTGGTATCACCTTCCACCTGTTAGGATGACTACTGTAACAAAGACGAAAGTTCCCTCCTATAATCCTCGCACTTGGAAGGCAGAGGCACGAGGATCCCAAGGTTGAGGCAGGCCTGAGCTACATACAGAGTTCAAGGAAACCTGGATGGCCTAGTTTTGGTTTGTCTCAAAAAAAGCAAGAAAGGAGAGAGAAACAGACAGAACCAAATAAAAGATAAGGATGTGCAGAAAAGGGAAACCTCCTTGTATTAAACAGAAAACAGACAGAACCAAATAAAAGATAAGGATGTGCAGAAAAGGGAAACCTCCTTGTATACTTTTGGTAGGAATACAACTTACTACAATTATGACAGAAAACAGTATGGAAGTTCCTGAAAAAATTAAAAATAGGACAACCATAAGATCCAGTACTTCCATCTCTGGGTATGTATCCAAAGCCAACAAAATCAGGACATTAAAAGACATCTGCATGCTCATGTTTACTGCAGCATTATTCACAGTAGCTAAACTATGGAATCAAACTAAATAACCACTAGCAAAAGAATGGCAAAGCGAGTGTGGTAAAATTGAATACATAGGAATATGGAGTATAACATGGTTAATATGGATAGGAAAATAGGGAAAAAGAAAGCGATAAGCCGAAGTTGCAGTTAGGTAAGATAAATAAATACAGAGACGCAGTGCATACATTGAGGACTAGATAATATTGTACTGTGTGCTGGAAATTCACTAAAAAATAGGCATTTAGATATTTTTACAAAATAAAAAAGTGAATATATGAAAAAACATTATGTTAATTTTTTACTGTAATATCCATTTCACTATGTGTACCTATATCAAAACATCATGTCATAAGCTTAAATGTATACGATGATAAAAAGGCAAATGCCATATAGATACACAATGCAATATTCCTGCATATTTAAAGAAAAGAAATTCTTTCATTTGTAACAACAGGGTTGAATGTGGAGGACATTATGCTAAATGGAATAAGCCAGGCACGAAAAGATAAATACCGTGTGATTTCATAGACTTATATATGTAACCTAAACTAATCAAATATGCAGAAACAGAACGGAATAGTTGTTACAGAGGGGTGTACGAAGGAGGTAAAACTGAAGGCAAAAAGAACAGATGATAATCAACAAATACAAAGTTTTAGCTACAGGATAGAAATAAATTTAAAAGACCTATTGTTCAACACCGTAACTGTAGTGAATAATAATGCACTGCAAAGTTGAAAAGTGCCAAGAGGACAGATTTTTTAATTTCTTACCACAAAATAAGTATATGAGGTGATGAATTTGTTAATGCTTGCCTATGATGTTAACTGAATCATTTTACAATGCATCCATGTATCAAAACTTCATATTGTAATATATTTTTTAAATGTTTTTGATAATTACATCTTAATAAAGCTGGTGGTGGGCAGGAAATATGCCTTTTTTGGCTCTCATGCTAGTTATATTCCTGTGACACACAGGGAGAGTTTCCTATGCTTAATTCATTCTAAAATTTCACTCTCTCCCACTTTCATGGTAACAGAACCTAGATTTTGTTCAGTGTAGATGTGACCAGATAAAATACTAATCTTCTGATGAAGGGTAGATATGTGTGACCCAGATATGGCCAGTAAAAACTTCATTGGAACTTTCCCAGTGGAGTTTACAAAAAAGCTTTTTTTAAGGGACAGAGTTAGTTGGCATCTCTTTAGTCCTCTGCTTGCAGTGCTTTGCCTGTGTCTTTGCCTCTGCTCTCTGCTTGGGCTCATGAGTACCTTCTGGACATTTTAGGAGGGTGAAAAAACTCACATTATGATGGTGAAATAGCAATGCAGATCCTAAATTATTAGCATCCTGATAGATCAAAGCAAAAATACTTTTACTCTTTAATGCTGACAGTCATGTTCCTTATTACATGCCTCACACAGTGCTAGGCAGAAAGGAGAAACAGTAACAGTATGGAATGTGTTGATGGATGAATGAATAAAAAAAGGAAAAAGAGGATGTGGCAGTCCATAGTAACTGTGAATGTAAGCTTCCTCCAAGGCTAAATTTGTTCAACTCTTAAAAGTTTAAAATTTTGATTCAGTTTGAAAACATAGATACCAGGTTATAAGAATCTAATGTTCTCCTACTGACCAGTCATCTGATGTGAAAATCTAAAATATTTGTTAAAAATGCAGATATTGCACAGTTGAAGAAGTTCAGATTAGTATATTGTATAATCTATTCATAATTTGCTTACCAGTACCTTTAGGAGATGAGGACCAGGACCTCAGGCAAATACTCATGGGGAAAAGGAAACAAATTACAAAGAACAGGAAGATATCAAAATTTAGTACAGAGTATTGCAAACTACTCAACTAGCAGTATCTGTGTGGGCCATAAAGTGATGTTGCCTAATTCACACAACAGCTCTCCAAGCGTCTCTGGGTATAATTTTTTAAATCTCCTTTACATTTGAAACATTGGCAATGCTGCAGTGACCAACCAGAGGAGTGATATTATGGTGTTCCATAGACTAAGTGGCTTAAACAATAGAGACTTATTTTTCACATTTCTGGAAGCTAGAAATCTGAAATCAGGATGCCTGTATGGTAAAGTTCTGGTGAAAACCAATTCCTTGGTTCACAGATGACTATCTTCTTGCTGTACCCTCAACGGTGGAGAAAGAAACCAGAAAGATCTCTGTCTTCTCATACATAAGAACACTAATCCTATTCATTAGGGCTCCACTCTGAGGACCTAATCACCTCACAATGGCCCCTCCTAATATTACATTGGCAGATAGGATTTCAACATGTGAATGGGTGGTTGGGACATAGACATTTGGTCCATAATAGTACACATAGGGGAGAAAAGATCAAAATAATAAAATGTTTTCTTTTAAGGAAAGTTACTCAATGTCTTACATTAATTAAGAGAAGACTAAAATTAATTCTCATGAGGTTAATTCTAGTGGAGTTTGGTAGTGCGCACCTGTAATCCCAGTACTCAGGAGACTGAGGCAGTAGGGCTGCACTGGCCAGTCAAGGCCAGACTGTGCTACACAGTGAGTTCAAGGCCAACCTGAACTACTAGCAAGACCTTGTTTAAAAAAAAAAAAGTAAATTCTTACTTTCTAAGAAAGAAAGTGGTTCTTGTTGAGCTTTTAAAATACATTTCCCTGGAAAAGTAGATAAAAAGAAAATACTGAAAGAAAAAAAATTTAATATAAAATGTCCCCTTCAGTGGTGTCTTCCTTTTTCAAAAAATCAAAATATATAAATATTAAAAGATTTTTTGATTCAATAGTTACAATGCTATTAATATAGTGAACAATGACACATTATTGCTTCACGTATCATACAAGAGCTAAAATAAATAAAATACAAATTAATTGGGCTCATTACTTTTTAGAAGTAGTTCTATTTGGCTTTAATAAATGAAAAAATCTCTGTAGCCACATAATTAAACTAAAAAAAAACCACTCTTTCCTTTTTATTTTTTCTTCTTAATGAAAGGAATTTCACTAATGTTCTTCACTTCCTGAATAGCTCCAGCAGTTATCTTACAGTGTTAAATACTGCGGTCCCTCACCCAAAACAGGCATGTAGAAACATAAATCCTTCTTTAACAATTGAAGCACTGTTAGTAGGAAAGGGGACAGGCTTAGACAAGACGGACTAAGGATGGCATTTTGTTCTTTTTGAAAGAAAATCAACAATTCGATTTAGTCTGAGAAAGATTGAAAATGTATTGAAAGAAAAATAAAAGGCCAAATAAAAATGTGATACATACTTGTCCTTTGTATCTTGCAGAAGGAAGAATGCAGCTCCCAGTCCAGCCCCAGCAAGCCACAGGGAGGTGTGAGAGACTGCTGAGAAGAAAACCTTGGAAAATGTTTTCCCCCTTGAAGGTGCTTGAAGAGCCAGTAGATGCCCCAGGGCCTAGCTCTCATATGTGTGATCACAGGAGATATAGAGCAAAGCAAAGGTTGTTTGCAAAATGACATTTCTATATTACTAGACTAAATATGCGTAGTTTACACTGACTTCAAAGGAGAGTCTCTACAGCTAAAGATGCTAATTATTGATTGAGACATTCCTGATTTAGCAGTTGATAACTTTCCTTCATATGCACTGCAATGTCGTAGGCCCGGGGTAAGGTTTACATGGATAAGTACAGTAGACTGAAAAGTCAAAGTCAAGAAGCATTGCAGTATAAGAATTGCATGGGGTTGTTGTGGCAGAGACCCCAGGGAAAGACGGATGATGTACAAAATGCAAGTTTATTCTGACAAGGAACAGAGGCCCTCCTCCTGTTACTTGGTCAGCTCACTAAGCAGGCTGCACATAGCAGGAAATGAAGGGAGTGGAAGGGTTTACCATTGAGGAATGTGCTCTGCATTGGGAAAATGCTGTCTTCTCCCATCCTTAGACTGAAGGTCTGTCCAGGATCTCCCTATTGTGTGCTGTCTGCAATAGGAACCTTCTCTTCGGCAATACACACCATACAGGAACCTTAACAAAGATGAGGTGCTGAAGTAGTTTTCACTTCACCTCCCTTTCACTTCATCTTCCTCAAGGAAGAGAGCTTTGAGAAATAAAGAGATTACGTCAAGTGGGATTAGATTGGGCATGAATCTTAACAGTGCAAAGTACAGCAGAGTCATCATAATCATTAGTTTCATCTATGAGGCATTTCCTGGTTGCTTGAGCCACAGTTGGTCATTCCCTGGTAATTACCACCTCACAGTTTGATATCTACTTTTATGGCAACACTTAATGAGTGGAACTAAAATGATTTATTTACATGTCTGTCTCTTTCTCTCATGGACTGTTAAATTATGGGTCCTCCACAGCACAACTAACATCTTTGAGATCATGTCTTCTCTCCTTTAACCTATTTCTTTTGTCTCCAAACCTACAAATGCCAAGCACTTGTTTGACACATACCAGGCAGGAAAAAATATTTGTTTTAATGATTAGCAATCTAAGCCAATGTATGCAATGGAGAAAGGTTCCCAAGTAGAAAATCAAGAGGGACTGTCACATTTTAGTTTCCAAGTATTGAAATATATTAATCTCACAGTTACAAAATAAAATAATTTCTATTAAAAATACACCAACCATTTCACAGTCATATATATGCATATACACATTTTCCTTCCAGTGTAATATTACTTGAACCTAAACATGCTTTGGAAAAAATGTACTATATTTTTATTTGTGAAATAATTTCTACTGAATATCAAATAAAATCAAAACACTGCAAATGCTTTATATGCCATGCATGTAAAAGGAGGCACAAACCAAGAGAAATATGGCATCTGATATCCAGGACATAGAAGGAATCAATGCAGAGCAAGGAAACTAAAGACAAACAGAACACACAAGAAGGGAAGTTTGCAATGGGAAAGAAGAGAGACCCAGAAATCAGCATCATGCTCCTGCAGGGAGGTGAGTACCTAAGTGTTTTGGTCTGTCATTTCACTTGAAACTTAGGAGAATTACCTCAGCATTGCTAAAATAAATAAATAAATAAATAAATAAATAAATAAATAAATAAATAAATAAATAAATAAATAAGACATCCTTAACTTATCACTCTTCAAAGGTAGAAATGCATGGCTTGGGATTCAGAAGTTGAAGAAACATGATAGAAAGATGACACTGAACAGAAAAGAAGGCAGAATCCAAAATTTGAAGAAAGTCTACAAGGAGCTGGGAGAAGGCTGGGCTTGGTGTGCTCCAGGAGAGAGGGGTGATATGCCCATGTTATTATGTGGGAAAGGGAACAAAATAAAAAGCAACACAATGAAACTCCCTTCTGGGCAGTCAGACTCTTGGTTTCACACTACTTTCTCTAACCTCCATTGATTTTAGTTTTTACCACCATTAGGCCACCACCACTTTACCTTAAAAATTGGTTGTTTTGTTGCTTCTTTGGAAACACCAGGGAAGAGAAGCAACATTCCAGCTTTCCTCTCTCTCTTTCTCTCTCTCTCTCTCTCTCTCTCTCTCTCTCTCTCTCTCCCTCTCTCTCTCTCCCTCCCTCCCTCTGTCTGTCTCTCTCTTGCCTGTACTTTTAAAGGTGCTGCTAATCTGAAGAAAGAAAGAAAGAACAGCAGAGGGGAATATAGGAGAAACTTTCCAGACAGCAACAATTCACAGAAGACGTGCTAGAAAATTCACAGCCTAGTATAGAAAACCAGAGGAAAGCTCATGGGATGGAGGTAGCCCTGTTCATGGAGCCTCATCCTCCAGGGCAGGGCACACATGGCATTTATAAGTGTCCTGTGGGTTGCAGGAAAGAGAGTCTGTGAGGGTTGTGTTTGCCTAGATGTGCCCCCTTCAAAGAGGGAAAAATAGGGTGGGGTGGGGTGGGGTGAGAATTATGGGAGGATCCTGTCCCCATTGCCATTGGAGACTCAACTGTAAATCATCTAGCCTGAGTCTCAAGTGTTAAAAAAAATGTTCAGTTTGCTAGAAAAAAAAATCAAAATTCCAAGTTTCTTTTAATATTATATATTCATTTAGACAAACCACATTTTTTTTATTTTGGGAGATACATATCTATAAATTATTTTGCTAGAAATAAACCTATTAGTAAAACAATTATAGATAAACACCTAGTCTTTGAAACAATGGTTTTGATATTTAATTCCAAAGCCCCTTAGCAGAGATCAGAATGCCTTGTTCTACCAGGTTTTCTAGCTCATATTCATTCCTGAAGAATATTAATGACTATATTTTGTATGTCAGTTTGTCTCCTGCTGAAGATAGTCTTCTAATCCTCTTTTAAAATTCTCTTATTCTAATCAACCTCCAAAGGAATTTATTGTCTGAACAGAGATGCTCTTGTTGTGATTTCTGCAAATCACTGTGTGATAACAAATGCTTGGCCTATGATTTCACTTGAACAAATTTGCCTAGAAATAAGGAATATCATCTACATAATGTTCCAGAGGAACTAACTTGCTCTTTTGTGACACTTCTACCTGCATTTACTTTGTGTTCTTTTTTAAATATGAGGAAAATAATTTCTTTCTAAATATCAAATGTTTTAGATGCTTTAATATTTGAGAGATAGCACAGTGATGTTCATTTCTTTGCCTCTTTCTGTAGACCAACATCTGCACTCATTTTCAATATTAAGCAAAATAAATAACATGAACTATCAAATTTTAAAAGTTCCAGTGTTTAGTATTATGTGGGCAGACCATTTAAATATTTTCCCTTAATGTTTTCTTGTCATGTAAATTGTGTCTGTTTTTGTTCCTGGTTCCAAATAGTTATCAAACAAATTCTTTGTACAAGCTCTGTTTAGAAATCATTACAGAAATAGGGGGGAAATGAGTGCATTATTCTTACTTGTAAGAAACTTAAAATGTATTTAGGGAAATAAGATACTAGTAATGAACAAATATTAAGTAATATTTTCAAACTATTGACTGATTTACCCAACCATATGATCTTTGGAGAAACCTTAAAATAGAACACATATAATTATACACATATTAGAAATGGAGAAACGAAGACCCAACATTTGAAATAAACTTCTCACCTAGTGGTAGAAACAATGTTTGAAATGAAATGCTGTGGACTTCAAATACTATACTGTTCCTATTGCACTAAATAACGATAACTGAAAAAGCGTTAAAGAGTGATAAAGGACTGATTTGGGTTATTTGTGCTAGTTTTTGACAGGAGTGAAAGAGCACAGATGTCCTACTAGGGGCGACTGCAAGAGAAAGTATCTGAATCATTGCTAAAGAAAAGCAGTTACCCTGAGGAATGGGCAAATCATAAAGTCTGATATGGGAGGATAAATGAAAAAATCTAGCTAAAAAAAATACAGTGTTTAGAAGGTATGTAATGGGAAACCAGACCTCTCCTAGATCAGGGTATTCCACCACCACCACCCCCAGATCCAGCATATGAGCCATCTTGGAAGATCAAATTGAGGGAGGGAGCTGCCATTCCATGACAGCCTGGAAGATTGAATAGGTTCACCGTATCCTCTCCACTGTGTTTGGTAAAGTGGGACAGATTCAACTTGGGGATTCAGAGAAGCTGAAAAGAGAATTTAGGAGAACTAATTGCTGTGCACCCACCTCAAATGCTACAGCTGTGCTCTAGTGCCAGTGGGCTGTGGGACCCCGGGGAGAGAGGTTTCCCAAACACAGACAACTACACTAGCAACAACAATTAATAACTGAAGTCACCTATTCCTCCTACATACAATGGAAATGGTGCATTTGGAACATTCTGCTCCTCCCACAATTGTCAGCAGGTTCCCAAAGGAGGTCCCCAAACACTTGTAGCTGAGAACTTCAGAAGGCAGGGAAAACTGGTTCCATGACCAGAAAAGAGAGAGCCATAAGTGCCAACCTACTGTTTCTGTGGGTGGGGCTAAAATAAACATCTATAGACAGAGAGATAGTGAATGGCACCTAGGTGGGTGGCTTTTTGGTATACAATAGGCAAGAAAAACCTGGAGGGAACACAAAGAGATGTCCACAATATTTACTGCCCCCCCAAATGAATTAGGACAATTTGATTCACATAGGTCAGTGAGGGTGCACATCCAGAGCACAGCTTGACCAAGACAGGTGTTGAAAGGGAGCAACAGCCTTCAAGGATCTGGAGAGAAAATTGGCTGGCCCACTGAGAGAAACTGGTTGGCTATTCAAAATCAGGCAGCATGGCCAAAGGAAACTGTGTAGAATCTCTTATTATTTACTTTGTCAATTGTAGTTATTCTATCTTCACTACTTTGTTAGATTTGGGTCTTCCTATTTCTTCTTTCTTTTCTTTTCTTCTTTATTGGTATTGGTTGGTTATTATACTCCAACTTTCAAGGTTTTAATTTTTTTACCTGTTTTTTCTTTTCTTTTGATGTTTCTTCTATCTTTTGAGTCTCTCCTTCCCATTCTTTCTTTTGGGGGGATACCAAGTATCAAACTTAGGACATTGTGCTTTTTTTTTTTGGTACCAAAGATCAAACTTAGGACTTTGTGTTTGCACTTGCAAGGCAGGTGAGGCAGGTGGCAGAACCACTGAGCTAAATCCCCAGCCCTTCCTTCCCATTCTTTGTTCTCTTCTCTTCCTCATTATTTCTCCTCCTTGTCTTTCCCCTCCTCCTCTCAACCTGTCTAACAGCATACATGTAATACATTAAAGAATCAGAATTAACCAATAAGTATTAGTTAAGGGCACTTCAGGGGGACCCTTAACAAAATTGTGCTTAGAGGATTCAAATTAAATTAATCTACAAACATATTAACAGGTTCTAAAAATCCAACAGTCTTCTTCAATCTCTAAATACACTTTGACCTATCTGTATATCTCTTCTCTAGAAAAATACCTAATCTTCAACAGCAGTTCTTTACCCCAGGTATAAAATAACTTCAACAGAGTCTGACTTCCCCAATATTTGGTTTGGTTTTTTTAGCTTTTTTTTTTTTAACATATTGACATTTATCCTCCCTCTCTTCCATTTGACATATACCCTTCCTTTTCCCTTTCCTTTCCATTTGCCTCCCCCCACCAAATCTCAGACAAACTGGAAATAGCTGTATAACATAGTCTGTAAGGAGTAGTGAGAAAAGAGCAAAATTATCAAAACCAAGTTAAATGTTGATGATGATGCATGCTTGATTCTATTGACATTGTTATAACCAGAAGAAATCCCTTCCTTGTAACATGATGGCATATTGTGTCAAAAGAGGGGAAATGTGGAAAGCTCTGACAGTCAAACATCTGGACATACCATGAACCAATAGCACAGAAAGTAAAAAAAAAAAAAAGACAAATGAGGTTCAAGAAAAGTTCAAAACAGAAATAATTTCCCAGATAACCACAGAGATGGTGAGAAGAATGAAAGACATGATTAGAGACTCTAGAACAGAAACAGAAAAAATACCTACATGAGCTCAGAACCATGAGAGAAGCCATGAATGCCCAGCATAGGAAAGAAATGGAAACCATAAATTCCCAAGATAGGAAAGAAATGGAATCCACGAAACAGATTCAAACAGGTATCCAGGAGATTAAAAGCAATAAAGAAAGGATTCACAGCATAATGAACAAGTGTAAAGATAGAATATCGATCAGCCTCCATAGCTGGTAAAATTGTGGTCAGTGACAGTGAAAAGATCTCCTAAAAACAGTAGGAATTGGGCCAGGGATTTAGCTCTGTGGTTCCAGAGCCTGACTCACAAGCACAAGGACCTAAGTATGATCCTCGCTACAAAAAAAAAAAAA
>NW_022900930.1:20279851-20330702 GCF_012274545.1 Fukomys damarensis
AAAAAAAAAAAAAAAAAAAAAAAAAAAAAAACCAGTAGGAAACATGAGAAATTGATCCAATAACTCCTAGATGATGCAAACAAAAATAATATAAGACTGATAGGAATCCATGAAATAACAGGAGAAAGTACAAATGACATTTAAAAAAAAAACTGTTCACAAAATTAATGACAGAAAACTTCTCGAACAGGGCTGGGGATTTAGCTCAGTGATTTTGCCACCTGGCTCACAAGTGCAAGGTCCCAAGTTCAATCCCTGGTACCCTCCCACCAAAATGATATAATTTACTGGGGCCAGGGATTTAGTTCAGTGGTTCTGCCGCCTGCCTTGCAAACGTAAGGAACTGAGTTCGATCCCTAGTACCAAAAAAAAAAAAAAAAAAAAAAAAAAAAAAAAAAAAATCAAAGAAAGAAAGAAAGAAAGAAAAGAAAATTTCTCAAACAGAGAGGAAGAATTTGACATACAGATAAGTAAGGCATAATAGGACTCCAACTAGCCATGATAAAAAAAAATCAACACATACACATATAATGATCAAGTTCTCTGAACCCCAACAGAAGAACAAAATACTACACAAAGTTAGACAAAAGAAACAAATTACATGAAAAGGAAAGGCCATCAGAATCACAACAGACTTTTCAACACAAACCCTCAAGTCAATGAGAGCCTGGAGTGAGGTATTTCAAGTCCTAAAAGCAAACAATCTCCAACCGAGACTGATGTATCCTTCAAAACTAGCTTTCAAAATTGATGGGGAAATAAGATACATCCACGACAAAGAACACCTAATAAATTTCATGAACACCAAACTGGAACTCCAAAGAATTCTAATATCCTGGAAAAAGACAAGGAAGCCCACAATTCCACAAGGGACAACAGAGCAAATATACCAGGCAATGCATGAAATTAAAGGGGGAGAGGTAAAAATTAAAAAAAAAAGAACCAACAACAGGAAAATAACATGACAATGAAAAGTCAATATATAACAGTTATAACCATCAAAGCTAATGTCCTCAATTCATCAATCAAAAGAAATAGGCTGGCAGATGGATTAAGAAGCAAATTCCAACAATATGCTGTATACAAGAAACCCATTTAATCTACAAAGTAATCCATAGACTGAGAGTAAAAGGATGCAAAAGAGTTCTCCACGTGGCTGGAGCCCAGAAAAAAGTGGGGGTAGCTATCTTATTTGCAGAGTAGATTTCAAACCAAAACTAATTAAGAGACACAAAGAAGGCCACTACATCCTTGTAAAGGGAACGATACAAGAGGAAGAAATGACCATCATAAACATATGTGCACCAAATTCTAATACCCCCAATATACAAAACAAATATTAATGGATATGAAAAATGAAATAAGCACTAATACAATTGTACTGGGGGACCTCAATACTCCACTGTCTCAAATAGACAGATCATCTAGAAAAAAAAATCAACAACAAAATAAGAGAATTAAACCAAGTCTTAGATCAAAGGACTTAGTTGATATCTACAGAGTGCTCCACCACACAAAATCACAATATACATTCTTTTAGGCTGCATAAGTGTCATTCTCCAAAATAGACAACATGCTAGCTCATAGAACATTCTTAAGTGAAAGCAAAGGAATTGAAGTTATCTTCTGTATATTATCATATCATAGTACAATTAAAATGGAGATCAACAGCCTAAGAAACCATAAGAACTTCACAAACATATGGAAATTAAAAAGCACCCTGCTGAACAACCACTGGGTCACAGAGCAAATTAAATAAGAAATTAGACAGTTTCAAAAATTTAATGATAATGCCAATACAACATACAGGAATCTATGGGACACAGTGTAAGCAGTTAGGCAAGGGAAATTCATCATAGTAAAGGCCCATATGATGAAAACAGGATGAGCTCAAATAAACAACCTAATGCTTGATCTTAAGCACCTAGAAAAAGAAGAGCAAGACAAACTGAAAATTCATAAAAGGGAGGAAATTATACAGATCAGAGCAGAAATTAATGCAAAATAAATAAATAAATAAATAAAATCAATTAACACTTAGCCAACCTTATCAAAAAAAGGAAAGAAAAGGCTCAAATTCACACAATGAATTATGATGAAAAGGTGAAATCACAACAGATCCACCAGAAACCCAGAGGATCATCAATACCTACTTCAAAAACCTGTACTCTAATAAAATGGAAAACACAGAAGAAATGAACAGATTCCTAGATACATATAAACTTGTGAACATGAACATAGAAGATATTAAAAGGTCTAAACACCTCAATTACATTCAGTGAAATTGAAAATGTAATTAAAAATTTACCAATAAGAATAGCCCAGATTCTGATGTCTTCACTGCTAAATTCTACAACATATTTAGAGAAGAACTATTGCTACTACTCTTTAAACTCTTCACTGGAATTGAAAGTGCAATGTCTACAGAGTGTTCCAACCCACAAAATCAGAAGCAATACTTCCAAATTCATTTCTGGAAGCATTACTTTGATTCCAAAACCAGGAAAAAACCCCAACCAAAAAAGAGAACTGCAGGCCAATCTCCCTAATGAACATAGATGCAAAAATCATCAATAAGATACTGGAAAACAGAATACAGAAGATGATCAAGAAGTTAATACACTCTGACCAAGTTGGATTTATCCCAGGGATGCAAGGATGGTTCAACATAGGTAAGTCAATAAATGTAATACACTGTATTAAAAGAGTCAAGGACAAAAACCATGTGACCATCTCAATAGACGTAGAAAAAACATTTGACAAAATTCACCACACATTCATGATAAAAAAACCCTACAGAAAATTGGAAAGGAAGGTCTTTATCTCAACTTAGTAAAGGTTATCTAGGAAAAACCAATAACCAACATCATATTAAAAGGCCAAAAACTGAAAACCTTCATGCTAAAATCAGGAACAAGAAAAGTATGCACACTATCACCACTCCTCTTCAATATAGTTCTAGAAACATTAGCCACAGCTATTAGAGAAAGAAGAGAAAGAAATAAAAGGAATAAAGATAGGAACATAAGAGAGAGAATTAAAAGGAATAAAGATAAGAAAGGGAAGAAATTAAACTGTCATTATTTGCTGATGATATGATACTCTACATAGAAGACCCAAAAAGTTCTGTCAAAAGACTTCTAGACTTAATTGATAAATTCAGTAGAGTAGCTGGATAGAAGTAAACACTCAAAAATCACTAGCGATCTTGTACACAAATAACAGACTCACTAAGAGAACTTAGGAAAAAAATTCCTTTCACAATAACATCCAAAATAATGAAATATCTAGGAATCAATCTAACAAAGGACACAAAAGACCTCTACACTGAAAATTACAGCACTCTGAAAAAAGAGATAGAAGAGGATATAAGAAAGTGGAAAGACATCCCTTGCTCCTGGGTAGAAAGAATCAACATGGTGAAAATGGCCATACTTCAAAACTGCTATACAGATTAAATGCAATCCCTAATGAAAATCCCAAGAGTATATTTCACAGAACTTGAGAAAACAATAAAAAATTCATCTGGAACCAGAAGAGACCAAGAATAGCAAAAGCAATTCTAGGCAACAAAGACATGGCAGGGGGTATCACAATCCCCAATTTGAAATATACTACAAAGCCACTGTGATAAAAACAGCATGGTACTGGAGAAGAAACAGATCTTAGAATCAGTAGAATAGATTAGAAGATGCAGAAACAACACCAGACAAACTCAAATACCTCATCTTTGACAAAGGAGCCAACCATCCTCACTGGAGGAAAGATAGCCTCTTTATAAATGGTGTTGGAAAAACTGGATTTCAACTTGACAAAGTTTAAAACTAGATCCCTATCTTTCACCATGTGCTAAACTAAAATCCAAGTGGATTAAAGATCTAAATATCAAGACAGAAATACTGAACTTTCTAGAAAATAAACCAGGTTGAACTCTCAAAAACATTGGCATAGTAAAAGCTCTATGAACAAATCCTCAGCAGCACAAGAACTTGCACAAAGAATCAACAATTGGGATCTCATTGTATTAAAAATTTTTGCAGTGCAAGAGAAACAACCATGGATATCTCATTGTATTAAAAATTTTTGCAGTGCAAGAGAAACAACCACATAGCTAAGAGACAACCTACAATGTGGGTAAAAAAATTACCAGTTACTCCTCAGACAAAGGATTACTATTTAGAATATGTAAGAACTAAAAAAATCAGACCCTCAAATACAAAGACTTGATTCAAAAATGGGCATCTGTAATGAACAGACATTTCTCCTCATTGTATTAAAAATTTTTGCAGTGCAAGAGAAACAACCACATAGCTAAGAGACAACCTACAATGTGGGTAAAAAAATTACCAGTTACTCCTCAGACAAAGGATTACTATTTAGAATATGTAAGAACTAAAAAAATCAGACCCTCAAATACAAAGACTTGATTCAAAAATGGGCATCTGTAATGAACAGACATTTCTCAGACAAAGAAGAAAAAGCAGCAAATTAATATATGGAAAAATGTTCAACATCTCAGGTCATTCAAGAGATGCAGATGAAAACAACAGTGAGATTCCACCTCACCCCAGTAAGAATGGCTGCTATCAAGAAATCAACCAATAAAAAATGCTGGCAGGGTTTAGGGGAGAAAGGAACTCACTCTCCATTGTTATTGGGAGTGCAGACTGGTAAAACCACTGTGGAAATCAATATGGAGATACCTCAAACAACTAGAATTAAAGGTCCCATTTGATCCAGCTAGTCCTCTGCTGGGTATCTTTCCAAAAGATTTAAAAGAATCATACAACAAATATATATGCACACCCATGTTTATAGTGGCACAGTTTGTAATAGCTAAAACTCGGAAAAAATCCAAATGCTCATCAACTAGAGACTGGATAAAGAAGATATGTTTTTTCTATTAAATAGAGTACTACTCAGCCATAAAAAATGAGACACTAGACACATTTCAAGCTAGATGGATGTGCATTGAGGCTATACTCTTAAGTGAAATAAATACTACACACTTGAGTGAATACCAAATAGTTTCTCTGGTGTGAAAAATTGAAACTTTAAATAAGGTTCAAATGGTAGAATTGATAGTGTGAAATAGGAAGAAAATGGCTAAGGGGAAGGGAAACAAATAAGGGAAAATAAAAAATGTGAAAAAAAAGAAAAAATGGAAAAAAGTCTTTGTAAATAGGGAAGGTGAAAGGGGTGAAGGGAAGGCAGTGTATGAGGAAAAAAAAAAAGGTATATCATGTAAAGGCACAAGACCCCAATGATAAATGTAACTATAATGTTTTCTTTAAATGTAGCAATAAATTTAACAGAAAAAAATTAGATCACAGTAATGGCTTTTCTCGCTCTTGAGGAAATGTTTCCACAAACTAAGCCCAAATAAGAGATTTAAATGACAAGTTTATTTCTTCCTTGCTGAACTGCAGATAACTGCCCCCCAGAAGGACAGAACCCCAAGAGATCATAGATGCTTATTAATTATTTACATAAGTAACACTTACTATCCCTCACTTATGTGATCTGAATCTTCCCCGGGTGCGATTAATTAGAAATGAGATCAAAGCTATATACTCCTTTTGATGTCCTATTTATACAACTTATTTATCTCAGAAGAAAATAATCACAATGTCATGTGCCATGTGAGTATAAGCAAGTTCTTTTAAACATGACTGCTTTTAATTTCTTACCTTTTTCTCACAAAGGATATATCCTGTGATGTGACATCTTGTCTATTCTCATTGCACCCATTTTTATATACACATATTGTGGTCTCTTTAACTATGTCATTCTTCTGGTTTATTTTAACTTCATTGATGTAACTTTCCTGGACACATTGTTCACATGTTGCTCCTGCACCTTGAGCCTTTTCTTAGGTAAATAGCACTGTTAAGGATACGGTGGCATATTGACTAAAATGCTTAAATTGTAATTATAATGATTATTGCTTATGTTCAGTGCCTAAATCATGTCTTAAATTTTTATTGGAATGAGGTTGTACATTTAGAAAGCTATTTAGACATATTATTGGATATTTGGAAAACCAGTTATTTCTAATTCGAACAGTTAATATCATATGAAATGTCATGAAAATAACCACTTGTGAGTTGTTAACAAAAATGTGCTTTTTTAGTATGTCTGCATCAAACTGGCTTTTGGTCTGGTCTTGTCAAGAGATAGTTATTTCTTGAGTCAATTTTCATATACTTTCACCATCCCTTGTATATTCTCACTGGTCAAATGAAAATAGTGTCTTTTCAACCTGCCTTAAAAAGCAATATCATAGGCATCATTATTTTAATTCCTAAAATTAAAATAATTTGATAGACTCCCAAAATAGCAAAAATTAATACAATAATAGCATCAAAAATCACACTGAGCACTGGGAAACATTCTCCTATTACTGTAAGGATTAGAAATATTATATTAAAGGGTTTTTTTCTTCCTCTAGAGCAAAGTGTACTTCAGTATTAGTAAGAAATAGAATTTAATGGAGAAAAGATACATTTCCTGAAATTATCACTAATTTGTTTATGGCTTTTCTCATTAAAAATCAGCAATTTTTAATTCTTAATCAAATGAACTAAAGATTAGTTTTGAAATATGATCCTATACTTAGAAAAAACAACCAGGGAAAACATTAGTTTATTGTGTCGGGTAGGCTCAGACTGGATTGTTATAGCAAAGAGACCCCAAGTACAATAGTTTAAATAAGATAGTTTATTTCTCACACATATAACAATTTAGAGATGCTCAAACTGTCACATCTGAAAAGATAGCTGAGCTTAGGAACTCACTGAGGGCCTCATGCTTCTGTCTTGCTGCCTTGGGGTTAGTCCATTTTCTGTTGCTATAGCAAAATACCAGAGGCTGGATGTTTTGCAAAAAACACGGTTCATGTGGTTTATAATTCTGGTGGCTAGAAGATGCAAAGAGAATAGTCCTTCCAAAGGCCTCCTGCTGCACCACAACATGGTGAATAAACAGAAAGTGAACCGGCCACATGCTGAAGTAGAAAGTGCATGAGGCGGCCTCACTTTATATCAGTCTATTTTCAAGGGAATTCATCCAGTTTACTTCATTCAATCTATTGTGATATGTCATTTTGATTGAATTAAATGATAAAAAATTATATCTTTGTGTGGTCACATGTCTGTAGAAAGCATTATTTTAGAACATTTCTCAAATAAATGTGGATATGCCATTTTAATGCTTTTACCAAAATTTGATTAAGTGGTGGATTTTAAAATGTTCTTTTTCAACATAGACTCTGAACAATAGCAATGAGGCAATAGAAACATGAACTTTTCATATTCTTTTACATGAAAGGTCACCGGCCTACATTGCAATAAGAATATGTTTTCTATGTGAATGAATTTGTAACATCACAGACTCATCATTTGGAAAATACTGACTCATTTTGCAATGCTTAAAAAATTCATTAGCAGCATCAATAATCTCATCAGAAATGTCACTTGCTACTGGGACACTATCTAGCTCATAGTGGTAGATCCAAGCTATGTGATTCTAATTTTCATATTAGTGATTGAATTTTATCTCTGCAACAACTACTGTTGGTTATTTTCCTTGAAGCAATAGTCTTACTTCATTCCTTTGTAAGAAAACATCTGCCACATTCCTAGCCCAAACCATAATGTGTCTGCCAGCTGTTTTTTCACGTAAAAAAGCATGACATTTTTAAAACAACTGAATGATTCCATTTTCAGCACAAATTCTTCAAGATAACCATTGTACTTCTGCATGCAACAATTTTACCTGTACCATCAAAAGCAATGTATTCAAGTTCCTAGACTTAGTAGTACTGATTACTGTTACAGTTTCATCAATGGTATTTTAAGTGACACTGGTATTTTCTTCTTCTATATGTGTAGCAGTGACGGATGTAAGGACAAGTTATTGCTACCACCTGAAGTCTAGCTACGGTGCCAGCTGTCTACCCACTGTTGCATAGTCATTGTAAATGTTAACTCAGCAAAACAGCAAATAACATTTTACTATTGTTATTGAAATAACAAATAGCACGTAAAATAGTTTTAACAATGTAGACTCATAGAAAATATTTCAGGGCTCCTAAGGGTCCAAGAATTGAAAATGGAGAGTTATTGTCTTAGGGCATTATCTTTGCCTAACCCTCTGAATCTGTGCCACATCTATAATTCAGCTTTCAGGAAGGAAGACCAGAAAAAGAGGGAAAGAAATTTCCTTCTAGACAAGTGATAGAACAGTTATGACTTTTACCTCCACTCATAGTCCTTAAGTGAGAAATTAATCACAGGACCAAACCCAGCCACTAGAGTTAATAGAAATGTGGTCACCAGTTCGGTAGTTCCGTGTTTGCTTAAAATTGGATTATTGTTATGAACAGAGAGCTCAAACTTTTACCAAATAAGGAAATTTCTCCTATATTAATTTTATCAAGTGTTATCATTAAGTTGCTATCTAATTGGCTTCTCACATATTTATTCTAGCACATGTACATCTTCAATGGGACAATGTAATTTCCTTTAGGATTTGAGTTCTGCTTCCAAATATCCATTAAAATGGTGCAAGCATGGGATTGCAATTAATAGTTTAATAAAGTGAAGGGATCATTAAAGTTGACTATCTCTGAGCAGGAGGTTTGGGTTGGGAAGAGGAGAATGGATCACCAGATCACATTTTTCTAAAAATGGAAGCCAGACTAAAGCAAATATCTGGATAGTTTCCAAAAAAGTAAAATAAAATCTCAAAGCATTTTTATCTTATTCTCTCCCCTCATTTAAGTTAAGAACCTTCAAAGTAGTGGAAGAACCATAAGTCTTTATACAAAAGAAAGGTTAATTTATTTTTAATGTTCCTCATTTGTAATTTTGATTCATAAGATTCATTTAGTAATAGTATTATGATAAATCAAATGAGGCGACTTATGTGCTACACTTACCATACGCTACTTAACAAAAGCAATAAAATTGATCCCAATTGCTAGACAAATAAGTGATTTTGCTGGTTAAGTAACAAAGCTGAATTTACTGAATGATCTCTGATCTCTAGTTCCAACATTAATATTCAATGACTAAAGCCAATGTACAATGAGGATCAGCCTCTCAAAAATCCCTAGATAATTAGGTGAACAGAAGATTTCTTGTATTGCAGAGTAGACCACAATCCCATTTGTCTGAATCTTGTCCCTTCCTAGGCAGATTAGCCTCTTCCCATCTACATATATAGATGTCTTCTTGATCAGATCATTTAATTCACCCAGGAATATCTCTAAACTGAGGTAGGAATCGCGAATGAAGGCAGTAGCCAACTGAGAAGAAGGGATTCTGCCAAGTGTTCCCTAACATGATGTTGTTTCTGACAATGTAAATGCTTGTGTTGCCCAGTCATTCATTTACTTAGCAGAATTTGTCTGTTGTTCAGCTTCTATGCTGCTAGAGAGGTAGCCCGGGTAGGTTTACTCAGCAGATATTTATCACGCCCCAGGCAGACTGTCTGCCTTTTGTTAATGTAAACAGAGGAAGTATCTGCCACCTGTTCAGTAATTGCCAAACACTAGAAACCTCGGGACAGGGATGATTTTCTTCTCGATTGCTTGGTTGGTCTCTGGATTGATTAATGAGGCACTGAACACTTTGATTAGGTAAAAGGAAAAGGGCTTGTAATGAACTTGCATCCGGAGATTTGAGGTGATTTCCGGTGTATACTCCTGGTAGGGGCAGAGTGCAGGGGCAGTCAGAGGGTGCAGATGAAGACCTGTCACGCTGCCGGTCATGGATAAAGTGCAAGGAAGGCAAAGAGCATCTTTGAGCCCCACAGCCTCCGCAGCACGCTCGAGAGTGTCAAAAGAAAGATGAGGCTTGAGGGCGACAAAGGGCCAACCAGGCCACCGTGGAGTTGCAAAACGCAAACCTGGTTAGTCCAGTTCAGCCCTGCCCGCCTTCTGAATGAATAAACAAACTGCATTGTTCTATCACTCATACAGTGATTCATACTGGTTATTAAAAAACAGAATTACTGCGGCTGTTGGTATGCTGCATTTTTAAAAATCTGCACCAGTGACCAAAAGGCACAAAATATTTCCTTTCTCTAGAAGGAAAAACAAATTTGCAAGAGGATGGAAAATGGCTGTCTCTCCTGAGTTATACGGGATGAGTCAGAAATGAAATGCAAACCACATACAAATGCTGACATGCTGAGCGCTTCTGTGTGACCCACCCCCCTTCCTGGATGCCCTGGCCCACTTGTGTGCATGATTAAAGGTTTGAAGAAGAGCTGTCACTGCACCAGCCACACACATAGGCAGGGAGTTTGCAGATGCGACTACCACCAGCTACTGCAAGGAATCCCTGGGGAACCCACATGTGCAGGCAGCTGGCATGCAGAGATGCTGAAGTACTAGATAGCAAGACATTCAACATTTACAACTTTATCTGAGCATTTCTCCCGCTTCTTAGAAATGTTTAAGTATGCCAAAATAACCAAAAGATAGCTTATTATTGTCTAGATCACTTGTCCAATAATATTTATTCATTATTTCATAATCCAGTAAATAAAACATTATAAAAGCAAAGTTTATGAAAGTAGAAATGAAGTCAGTGCACATTAAAAGCATGAATAATTTAGAAATGTTTACTCCTTCTTATATTTTTCTGCAGAGTTTTAAAGGAGCATCATATTTCATAATAATTACAAACCTTAAAGTTGATTTCTCTTTTTCTAATATGTCCTTTTCTCCTAATTTATTTGGAGATCTAACCAGTTTTTAAATATTGAAACAAAATGAACACTTCCCTTTTAAGGAGAACTTCCCTTTCAGGATACTATGGGCTGAACCTAGGGCTTCTTTACCACATCCCCAGCCCATTTTATTTTTATTTTGAGATGAGGTCTCTTTAAGTTGCCCAGACTGGCCTCAAACTTGCAGTCCTCATGCCTAAGCCACTGAGCTGCTAGGATTACTGGCATGTGCCACCTTGCCTGGCAAGGATCTTTTCTTTCTACATGGGCTGAAAATTTTCAAACTTTTCTCCTTTTTCCATTATTTGTTTTTTTTTTTTTTTTTAAAAACTCATCTAAACAGGGCCAGTGATTTAGCTCAGTGGTTCCACCGCCTGCCTTGCAACCCCAAGGACCCGAGTTCAATCCCTGGTACCAAAAAAAAAAACTCATCTAAATAGTAAAGGCTTAAAAATAATTTTAAAATATCATATATTGATTTGTAGCAATCATTTTGGGATTTTTTCTTACTATAGTTATATTCTCTGGGAATATGAATCCTACTACCTTTTTCCATTTTCCTGCTCACAGGTGTTCATTTCTCTGATTAGACATCAAAATGCTTATTTTGTTCAGCTCATTGCTGTCAGATTATTGATACGAAGAAGCTTATAATTCATAACTCAGGCAGAGAAAGTGGAGAAAATACTTCTTTTTTACCGTACCTAAAATGAAAATCACACAGTTCAAATGAAATTTTCATCAAAATTAGTGAATAAGTCAACCTGTAATTATTTTAGATTTTTAAAATTTTTGTGTTCTTTCAAAACACTTTGTAGTCTGTAACGGCTCTGTGAAAATTTATGAAGGAGTTAAAATTACAGTTAAAACTTCTCACTTCTTATGGACAAGGTAGGAGTCTAGCAATTTACAATATTTCTTGGGCGAGTTCATAGATTATCCCAGTGCTATATCCCTGTTGGAACATAGTTAGCATCCAATTAATGATAACCACTACTATTACGAGCATAATTGTTAAGATTAAAATACTGACTCTACATCCTTCTCCAAGGCTCAAAGCTAGGTAATCTGACGGTTAAACTACAAGTCAACTCATCAGTGGATGCTATCAAGATAAGTACTTTGGGCCATATTATTGACCTTTTTCAGGTATACCCTATCGTCCCTATAATGCCCTAAACTTAAAACAGTAACAACTTCAAATTCATCTGCAAGTAAAAGTTTTGCTTTGGCAATTTCCAAATGTTAAGGAATAAACAACAAAAAAATTAAATGTTAGCAATCCACAATGATCTCTAAGTTTAATGGCAACCCTTGGTAGCCCTCTGAGAAAGATGAACAAATGCCTACCTCACAGTACTGCTTAGTCCCTAAAATAAAATTTGTGTCCCTTTGCTTTTCATGGCCTAGCACATATGACTACTACATGTTTTATATTCTCTGCATGATGATAAATATCTTGCTAAGACAATAGTTGTCTCTCAGGAAAAATACATCAAACAGCTTTAATCTCTTTCTTTCACACATATCGTATAACTCATAAATAATTAAGTTATGATTCACAATTGGCCAGGGTTTTTTTTTTTCACTGTTTCTTCACTCTACAGAATTCAAAGGATGATTGCATGGGTGGAAAGTAAGGCTGATAGAAAAGATTAATCAAGATCATCTCATCACTCAATATCTATTTTTGCTAAGAAGAAATTCATTCTTTAGCTATGACGACAGAAAGCCAAATCTTCAGCTTCAGTCTTAACATATCCTTTCTCACTTCATCCCAGGATTCTGAATTCCACCTGCACTAGTTCATTCATCAGAGCCAGTGCTCCTGCATCCTCCTCCTGAACAGTGTTTTACAAGTGGGGGAAAGATTGCTCAAGGTGAAAACACATAGTTTATATAGCACTGATACAGCTTACTAGCACATATCAAAGTTGAGTCAGTTGGGTTTATGATAAAATCTATATTTCATGCTCTTTACTAAATATTTTCTTTTATGAATCAGTTCATAATAGCAAAAGAAAAACCAAAGTGAATGCAAGCATTAGAACAAATGAGCACATCAATTCCCTTCTTATTAAAAAAATGTTAAGCAAAGTACAGAATTGAATTCAATTACTGTGAATACTAAAACAAAGCATACTTCAGAAATATGTTGCAGATACTCATTTAGTATTAATGATGACTTTGGCCTTCAGTAGTCATATTCAGTATTTAAATATTTTAGGAAGGTTTTGGATCTGATTTAACTTCCCTTGTTTACTCACTTTAATCCATTGTTTTTGCTAAATGAAAAGATGTGTTCAGTTCCCACGAATAGGATTAAATTAACCATCCCTCACATCCTCTGGCTCCTGGGTCACACTTTGATAGGGGTCCCTCCAGGGATTAACACAGACACTTGATTGCCAGAACACTGGTGCTATTCTTAACCTAGGGCAAAGGCATGTACATAACTTGGCATCATAGACAGGTTTGAGATTGGCAAAGGCTTCATTATATGTTCTTGTTGAGTAGAATGTTAGTACCTTCTCTTTAAGAGTATCATACAGATTAAATGTTTCTGGGGCTCAGAAAATGATATCCCAAAGTGTGGCACTTTGGCATGCAGAGGACTTTGAACTAAAGGACATAAGGCCTCAAAAGCAATCTATCTCTTACCTCATCCAGCCCTCCTATCTCCCTCCTTCTTAATCCACTGAAGTGCATCACAGAGATGAGAATTCCTCTTACCTGAGTCATGTCATTAACGCTGGAACCCTTCTCCCCTAAAGCAAGCCATAAAAGCAAGAAAGCTCACTCTATTCTTCTTTCCTTTCTCCCTACAAGACACCTAGGATAAAGGAATACAGCAGAAAGAGTCCAAGAAGAATCCAGTCAGGCCTTGATGAGTTCTTCCCGCAGTCTATTATCGTGGATTGCCTCAGCCCTTTCCTGTGGAACCTAAGCATAAAAACAGACATTACCCCATCAGCTTCTGGATCTTTTTCTTGGAAGTATACCAGAAGAGACCTGAGACAAGGGTTCAAGAAAGGAATTTTACTGAGTTGTGTAAATTATAAACCAAACCTGGGTGGTCTTGAGACCTGAGATTCCCAAAGTCTCTGAGGACAAAGGTTTTTGAATTATGTGGATCTTGGACAACCCAGGGGAGGAGAAGAAGGGGAGAGGTGGAGGGGGGCTACTGGGTAGAACTTATCATATGTTTGAATGTTTTCAGGTACATGTAGCCCATGTTCTGCTAGAGGTAGAGATTTCAGCATTATAATCATGGTAGGAAGGACATGCAGGGTGCCTCTTGAACTTTCCATACTTTGTATTCTAATTTCAGTTGGATGGAATCATGGTCAGTTCATTCTATTATAATGCCCTGTCGCGTTTATGCTATGCTGAGCAAACTAAAACCACAAGAGGCTAGTGATGAAGAAATTATAAGATTACAAAAAAGAGGGGTGATGACCTTAAGTTCTTTGGACTCCTGCATCCCTCTGGACAATGACTCCTGGTTCTCTGGGTCTTTACTGATGAAGGCTCATGTATTAGGTAAAACTTTGATTAAGTAATGTTGCCATGCATTTCTCATATAAACCTGTCTTTTGTTGTAGGTCTTCACCCTTATGATGGAGGAGGAAGAGTATTACACTTTTCTGTCCATGTAATGTCACCCAAATTAAATAAGTTCATCCATATATAGTATTTGGAACAGTGCCTGGTACCTGGAAAGTATTCAACAAATAATAGCTATTATTTGGTTAATGCTGCTGCTGTCATTATTGTTTCAATCCCTTATTGCCTATTCCTAGGACATTTACAGAATCAAATCTTTATTAACTTTGGTACTTGGTAAAACTAAGATCCTGGGATCCCAGTTTCCACCCTCCTTTTCTTCACCATCCCAATATAAAATATTTTTCATATTAGCTTACTCGTACCTATCATTCCATCCAGAGATGGGAGAATCTTCGAAATGAATTCGAAGTGTTCTAGGAAAAGTAGTATTTAATGACAGTGGAGCACACAGACAGGGTGAGGCTAAGAGTGATGGAGTGCAGGGAAAGTGTCACGGAGTGGGTAAATGGGAGAAATATAATGATAATAATAATAATAATAATAATAATAATAATAATAATAATAATAAAGGGTGAGAATCCAAAGCAATCTTATAGTCTTTAAAATCATTCAAACATTAGATCCGGACAGAACTGTTGGTTGAGTAGGAGAGTAAAGTGTAAAACCAGGTGACCGTTATTCTTTATTAGGCTTTGTTTTTATTAAATATAGGGATTTATTTAGTAGTTTTTTCTCTAGGCACAAAATGGATAGAAGAGTCATCAGTGCCATTAACTCTCCACAGAGAGAGTACAATTGTATCCATAGAGCAGATCTTGTTGGTACTCAGTCCACAGAGGTCGGAAGAAATAAAAGATTATCAACAATTTCCCTTAAAGCCCCCTGAGCCAATCCCACAGCTTCCTCTGGGTGTGAAAATAATGGAAAATGTAGAAGCCACTCTCCCTTTATTCTACTCAAGTCTAAACTGTGGCTTGGAGAGGATATGTATGGTGTGTTGCAGCTCATTCTATGGCCAGTTAGAAGAACAAAGGATTTATCTAAATGTCTCTTTTTCCCTTCACTGCACTGAATTCCTAGCTTTATTTAGTCACCCAGGAATGGTGGAACCATTTAGCAGATAGTCCAAAATTAGTGCAGTACACCAGGAAGGAGTCCTTTTGTTAATATATTTTAAAGTCCCAATTAAGATCAATAGTATCAATGTTCAATTCATATTTTTGAGTTAGTCCCCAAACTATCTTTGATCTCTAATATTTTTGGATATTCTTTATAGGCAGTTTTTTCATCCTTATAAAAATTTAATGTTAGTGTGTTTGAGAAGGAAATTTACCTATATGTAAGTAAATTAATCCAAGCTTTAGTTGTTTGTATGTCACTTACCTGAAAAAAAGAAGAAAAGAAAAAAAATGCTACACATCTAAGATACCCAGTGAAGAAGTACACACCCCATCTCTTAGGCCTACTGATTCAAAGGTGAAGGTGGGTCAGATAATGATTATCATTCTGGGGAAGTCCCACAAAAGAAGGTGACAAACAAGTGGCCCAATAAGGCCCCAGAGAAGAAAGCAGGGCCTGCAAAACACTGGGTGTACATCTTGGAGAACCAAATTGAGTCAACTTCAGGAGGTACCATTTACTAAATGACAACAACCCATGCTCAAATTTGTACACTCAACCAGATATAACAGTCATGTGCTTATTGTTTCTTTAATTTTACATATAAATAAAAACCAGGCTCAGGAAAAGGAGTGATTTACCTAAAGTCCCATGTCCAGAAAGAACTTGGAAAATAGATTTTAACTTAGTTCTGATTAGCTGAAAAGTTATGTTCATTCCACCAGATCATGTTGCTTCTTTGTTCATGTTGATCTTTGTGGCTTCTCTGGTGATTACATTCAGGTTACTTTACTTGGGAGATATTCCATTCATATATTCATCACTCCATGTTTTACTTACATTCATCAAGTTTATTAAACTTGTAAGTACATTAAGAAATGTTTCTTTTAAGAGTGTAAAGTGTACTCAACTGTTGCTTACAAATATGAGACCATGCTCAAGGAACAACATGAAAATATGATAATGTTTTCCCAAGCTGTTGTCTATATTTCTATTCCTAAGTGGTCTTCCAGCCAGCACCAAGTGAGGACAATAAGTCAACACAAGTAAGTCTTCCATAGAACAACAGGTTAGTTGGTATTTCTTAACACTATTCTCCCAGGAGTTATAAGCACAGAGCTGTGTTGTCCACGAAAGGCTGAAAGGATGACTTTCTATTGAGGAAGCAGCAAGGCTCCAGAGTTTTGAGCTTCCAGAGTTTTGCTGACTGGATTAGAGAATTTAAACCTTACCTATGCAGCCTTTTTAAATTTTTTTCTAACAGTAGGGGCATCTGTTGGTCTCATGCATAGGAAGCTACAGTAGGGCCTAAATATCAACATTTGTAATGTCAGGGGATTGTGAAATTTTGCTTTTGTGACAAGTCTTCCATAATTAACAGAGTAGAGAATTTCAACACAAATATTATAACTTCTTTAAAACCTTGCCCATCTGCTAGTCTTATGTCCTTGATTGAGCTGGAGTCCTGAAAGAACTGGAAGAAAGAAAGAAAGAAGGTGGGGGGAGAAAAAGAGAAAACAACAAAACTTAATTTTTACTTCAAAATATTTTGGGGGAGAAGAAGAGATGTTGGGGAGAGTGGTATGGAGTGCTTTTTAAATTTTTGCGAGTAGCAGTGGGGTTTTAGGTTTGGAGAGCATAAATTTAAGGTTATATAACTATCAAGGCATTTTTTGTTGTTGTTGTCCCCTTCTCCCTTTTTTCTCCTCTTCATCTCATTTCTTTCCCACTTCCCCCAAAGCTTGAAAAGCAACTTTATTTTCCTTATGGAGGGTAGTAATATGAGTAAGCTTCATACTGATATTTCTTGTGGCCAAGTGGAAGAAAATGCCAATAAAATGTCAGGATTTTCTTGTCTTTGTTTCTATATAGGTATATCTATTTTTTTTCTAAAATTAAGATCACAATAGAAGTATTAATTGAGAATCTGTATCAGGAACTAAGGAAATAAATATAACTAGGGCATATTCCTATGCCATAGGATGAACCACACAACAGCTAAACAGATCCTTTAAACCCAAGATTGAGCACCGCAATTAAATAGCATCCAGGATACAATCAATGAAAGATTTCTTGAGATTATGATGAGCAAGGCTGAGCAAGATTTTTGGAAGAATTACCACAGGAACTTCAGGATGAGGGGTTTATTAGGTAATAGAAGGTAAAAAGACTATCCTGGTTGAAGGAGCAAGCTGATCATGTGAGAATTGTATATGAATGGCTGTTCAGGATCGCTAGAACATAGAGTTCTAATATGGAGACTCCAAGACTAAGCAGAAGACAAGTTAGAGAGAGCCTAGAAAACTGCTACAGAACTGAGATTTTATTCTTTGGAAAACTGAAATATTTTAGTAGGCATTAAGCTGCCATTTAGATATGACACTGGAAGCAGTGCAAAAAGTTTGAATTGAGGGAGTAGACAGCTCAATCTAGAAGACCAGTCAAGAGATAGGATTAGTCCATTGGAGCAGAAAATATAGAAGAAGGAGTGAAATCCAAACTACTTAGTGGTTAACTGGAAATTGCAATTATTTCTTGCATTTAGGGGTTGCAAGAGAAAGTGATTGAGATTACCACCATGAACAAGGTGATGATTATCTAATACATTAAAATAAGATAGGAAGTGGAGTTTATCCTATTTCACTGAGATGAGGCAAAGGCTGAGTTCTGTTCTCTATGTCCAATGTTTAAGGTGTGGTATGTACATGGACAACAGACTCAGTTTAGGCTCAGACAGAGATTGTGAGAGAAAGGGGCAAATACAAAATTTATCTGCAACTATGAGTAAATGAAAAGAACCAAACAGCATATGGGATGCAGGCAGTCAACTCTATGTTTGATTCTTCAGTGATCCCAATATAGTGATCAACATGTTTAAGGGTCTTACTAAACATCTGCTCATTCATAACTCACAACGATACCACAGTGAAAATAAAAGAAATAATATATATATATATATATATATATAATGTAATATAAATCAACTTTTCCTAGAAGAAAATGTGTTGACTGATTGAATCTTTCATTTATTCAACAAATCTTGACTAAGCACTAAAAAAGGGTGACACTTCGATACTATGAGAGATGGCACAAATGTAACATAAAAATATTGAAATATTGCTGTACCTGATGATATCAAAAATGGCTCTCATGTAGGGTGATTTTGCTTCCCAGAAAATATTTGAAAACATTTGGAGACAATTTTGTTTGTCATAATGTAAGAGGAAGTGACAATGGCACCTAGCGGTTAGAAGCTAAGTATTACTGAACAGCCTCCCTTAAGACAGCCCTCAGCAATGACAGCAAAAAAAATGATTGGTCCCAAAATCATCAGTAGTGCCAGAATGGAGAAATATTGGTTTGTAAAATTATGAGTCTCCTGGAAACTTTTTCATCCCTCTTTAACCCCTCCCTGTGTCTCACCTTCTAAGTCTCAAGCAACTAAAAGGTTAATGTTGTCACATATTTACATAGCCAGAGGACTTTGTTTAACTTTATGGCAAATGCCTGTTCTGATTGTTTGGAGCCCCAGATTTATAAGTTCTTATGAAGCAGGACTTAAAGAAAAACAAGCCCTTCTGAGCCTTAGGAAGTTCCCCCCATTTCCCTCCTTCTGCTATAGCTGTAACTCCTTGTTCTGGTACAGATAAAATTAACAACTATGTCCTGTAAACAAATTTTATGACACTCTATTCTCATGTGATTCATAAAACCCTATCTCAAAAACAAAGCAAAACAAAAAGACATTCACAACAGTACAAGACAAAGATAATAACTTTAGTGCTAACATAAAGGAAACTCTAGAGGAAACCCCTCTGAGAAGCTTTAAAGAGGATCTAGACTTAACTTATTCAAAAGTATATTAAGTTACAAAAAGATTTGCCTGTCCTGTTCCAGTAAACTCACTTGCTAGGCACTAGAAAAACCACCCACTTTAAAAAAAAATGTAAAAAAGCTGGAACTTCTCTTTGTTCAACACTCAGCCATTTTGGACACAGAGTTTACTCAGTCAGTGTATACACCTTAAATAAAATCCGCCTGAATACCATTTTGGTCTCTCCTGTCTCTGGAAATTCTACAACAATTAAACATTTGAAATATTTCATAAATATTTACAAAATGTGGTCTCTTCTTTAAATGAGTTTCCCTGAATCATCTCATTGATGATTTTGTCTGAAATTACTTCCTTTAAGATGAAGCAGTCTACAATATAATATGTACCACCAAAAATGAAGATTTGACAAACAAATGTATTTCTCAGAAGTTAAGGAAATAGAAATTAGTAGTACAAGACAAGTCAGGTATGGTGAAACATGCCTGTAATCCAAGTACTTGGGAGGCTGAGGCAGGAAGAACATTGGGAGTTCAAGGCCACGGTGGGCTACACAGTGAGTTCAGAGCTAACCTGAACTGCACAGTGAGACCCTATCTCAAAAACAAATCAAAACAAAAAGACATTCACAACAGTACAAGACAAAGATAATAACTTCTTTAGTGCTAACATAGAGGAAAATCTAGAGGATAACCCCTCTGAGAAGCTTTAAAGAGGGTCTAGACTTAATTTATTCAAAAGTATATTAAAAGCCAGGTATGATGGCACACATCTGTAATCCCAGGTTAAAGCAGGAGGACCTCAAGTTCAAGACCATTCTCAGTTATGTAGCAGGTTCAAGGATATTAAGGCTTAAATATTTATGCAATACTCAAAAATATATTTCCAATATATTCAGTGTCAATAGGATAATAACTTTTATCAAACAGTTGTTGGACTAATAATTTTCCACCCTTAAACTTTTATGTATATTTTATTAAATGTGAGGAACTAAGATTATTTGGATAAACTACACAGCATTTTAAAAGTTTGACATTAGGCCAGGGTTTTAGCTCTGTGGTTCCTCTGCTTGCCTTGCAGGCACAAGGTCCCAAATTTCATCCCTGGTACAAAAACATTTTTTTTTAACATGAACATTTCCAAAATGAAATATCCCAAGAAAACTATAGAGCAAAGGAAGTCTGTTTTGAATATGTTGTTGGACATCTTCACATGCTGATAGGCTTACTTACTAAAGATAAACATAAAATATTAATCAGCCACCTACAGTGTAGCTTTCTGTTTGATGCTATGTGGGAATTAGATAACTGAATTATACTTATTAAAATGCACTGTAAATTAGAAAAATTATCTTGTAAAAGATTAGAATTTTCATGGTCATACAACTTAAAATAGGGTAACATGCCCTTTAATTTGACAGCCTTGAAAATTCCCCTCTATTTCACCAGAGCATTCAGACCTAAATAGGGAGTACTAAATAGGTAGTGCAAAAGAAGTCTTCCCTATACATTTTCTACTGAAAGTATACACAGCAGATTGAACCAATATGAACACAGAATATCAGATGAAGAAGACAGAATGGCGGTCAGTTACCATGAAAAAAGATTTCTTAAAAATAATAAGGGATCATGAAAAATCAATCCATCAGCTGCTAGATGACACAAAGAAGGATAACATAAGACTGATAAGTGTCCATAAGAAAGCTGAAGAAAGTACAAATGACATTTAAAAAAACTATTCACAGAATTAAGGACAGAAAAGTTCCCAAACAGAACAGAAGAATCTGACATACAGAAAAGTGAGACATATAGGATTCCAACTAGCTATGATAAAAAACAAAATCTTCACCTAGACATATAATAGTCAAGGTCCTGGAAACCCAACAGAACAACAAAATACTACAAGCAATTAGAGAAAAAAACAAAAAAATCACATGGAAAGGAAAGCCCATCAGAATCACAGCAGACTTTTCTTTTCTTTTTCTTTTTTAAAATTAAATTATTGGTACTCTTTAGGTATAAGTACAGTTACATTCACCATTGGGATCTTGTACCTTTACATGATGTACCTTGGTTCTTATTTTTTACCCATACCCCTGCCCTCACTTCACCCCCTCCACCCTTCCCTAGATTTTTCAACACAAACCCTCAAGTCAAGGAGAGCCTGGAGTGAGGTATTTCAAGCACTTAAAAAAAAATAACCTTCAACCTAGACAGTTGTATCCTGCAAAACTATCTTTCAAAATTGATAGGGAAATAAGGTACTTCCATGAAAAAGAAAACCTGAGAAACTTCATGAATACCAAACCAGCATGCCAAAACAACTTTTTAGAACATCCTAGGAAAAGACAATGAAGGTCACTAATTCCAAGGGGCCCAAATAACAAATCCAAAATATTTTATCAGGCAAGGCAAGAAATTAAAGAGAAAGGTGGATAAATAAAAAATAACAAACAACAGAAAAATAACATGACAATGATAAGTCAATAAAGATCAGTTACATCAATGTTAATGGCCTCAATTCACCAATCAAAAGAAACAGACTAGCAGAATGAATTAAGAAGAAAAATCCCAATATGCTGTATACAAGAAACATAACTACTTCAAAAAGAAACTCATAGAAAGTAAAAGGATGGAAAACAGTTCTCCATGATACTGGAGCCCAGAAAAAGCAGCAGTAGCTAGCTTTTTTGGAGACAAAGTAAATTTTAAATCAAAACTAATTAAGACAAAGAAGGTCATTACATCCTTACAAGGGAAACAATCCAATGGGAAGAGATGACAATCATAAATATATATGCACCAAATACTAATGTCCCCAACTACACAAAACAAATTTTAAGGGACATGAAAAATAAAATAAGCACTAATATAATTGTAGTAAAGGACCTCAATAACCCACTGTCACAAACAGACACATCATCTAGATAAAAAATCAACAAAATTATAAAATTGAATCAAGCTGTTGAACAACTCATCTTACTAGAGATCTACAAAGTGTTCCAATCCACAAAATCAGAATATCCACTCTTTTTGGCTGCATGAAGATCATTTTCCAAAATAGACCATATAGTAGTTCATAGAACATGTTTAAGAAAATGCAAAGGAATTGTGACCAATGGGTCACAGCAGAAATTAAAAAAGAAATTAGACAGTTTTTACAATTTAATGATAATACCAGTATAACATACAGGAATTTATGGGTTACAGTGAAAGCAGTTCTACGTGAGATATTCATAGCAGTGAAGCATACACTAGGAAACAGAGCAAGCTCAAATAAACAACCTAGTGGTGAATCTTAAGCTCCTACAAAAAGAAGACCAAGACAATCCCAAAGCTCCTACAAGGGAGGAAATTATAAAGATCAGAGCAGAAATCAATGCAATGCAGACTAAGATAATGCTACAAACAATGAATCAAAGAGTCCATTTTTTTAAAGAATAAATGAAATAGATAAACACTAAGCCAACCTTATCCAAAAAAGGAATAAAAAGGCTTAAATATATGAATTAGGAATGAAAAACATGAAGTCACAACAGATCCACCAGAAAGCCAGAGGATCACCAATACCTACTTCGAGAACCTGTACTCTAATAAAATGGAAAATGCAAAAAAAATGGACAGATTCCTAGACACATATTAACTTCCAAACATAAACAAAGAAGATATAAAAAGTCTAAACATCTCAATTACATTCAGTGACATTGAAAATGTAATTAAAAATTTGCCAACAAAGAAAAGCCCTGGTCTTGATGACTTCACTGCTGAATTCTACAAGACATTTAGAGAAGAACTATTGCCACTACTCTTTAAACTCTTCAGTGAAATTGAAAGGGAAGTAGTACTTCCAAATTCATTCCTAGAAGCAAGTATTACTTTGATTCCAAAACCAGGGAAAGACCCAACCAAAAAGGAAAACTGCAGGCCAATCTTCCTAGTGAATATAGGTGAAAAATCCTTAATAACATACTGGCAAACAGAATACAAAGGGTCAGCAAGATCATACACCCTGAACAACTCAGATTTATCCCAGGGATGCAAGGATGGTTCGACATAGGTAAATTAATAAATGTAATACACAATATTAACAGAGTCTATGACAGAAATCATATGATCATCTCAATAGATGCAGAAAAAGCATTACACAAAATTCAACACCCATTCATGATAAAAACCCTGCAGAAAATTGGAATATTTAAATGATCTTTATCTCAACTTGGTAAAGGCTATCTATGGAAAACCAATGGCCAACATCATATTAAATAGTCAAAAGCTGAAAACCTTCATGCTAAAATTGGGAACAAGACAAGGGTGTCCATTATCACCATTCCTATTCAAGATAGTTTTGGAAACATTAGGTACATCAATTAGATAAGAAAAAAAAGTTATAAAGATAGGAAAGGAAGAAGTTAAACTATCATTATTTCCTGATGATATGATACTCTATATAGAAGACCCAAAAAGCTCTGCCAAAAGACTTCTAGACTTAGCTGACAGATTCTGTAGAGTAGCTGGATACAAGCTAACACTCAAAAATCAATAGTCTTCTTGTACACAAATAACAGAGTCTTTAAGAGAGAAATTAGGGAAATAATCCCTTTCACAATAGCATCCCAAACAATGAAATGTCTAGGAATCAATCTATGAAGGAAGCAAAACACCTCTATATTGAGAACTACAAAACTCTGAAAAAAAGAGATTGAAGAGGATATAAGAAAGTAGAAAGACATCCTTTGTTCCTTGGTAGAAAGAACCAATATAGTAAAAATGACCATATTTCCAAAACTGCTATACAGATTGAATACAATCCCTATTGAAATCCCAACAGTAGATTTCAAAGAACTTGAGAAAACAATAAAAAATTCATTTGGAACCAGGAGAGACCTAGAACAGTAAAAGCAATTCTAGTCAACAAAGACATGGCAGGGGGTATCACAATCCCCAACTTGAAACTATACTACAAAGCCACTGTGATAAAAACAGCATGTTACTGGTAAAGAAACAGACCCAAGGATCAGTGAAATAGAAAAGAAGATACAGAAACAACACCAGAGTACTCAGCTACCTCATCTTTGATGTAGGAGCCAACCATCCTCACTGGAGGAAAGATATAGCCTCTTTAATAAATGATGTTGGAAAATTTGAATTTCAATTTACCAAAGATTAAAACTAGACCCCTATCTTTCGCCATGCACTAAACTAAAATCCAAGTGTATTGAAGATCTAAATATTAAAATTGAAACACTAAACTTGTTTAAATTAGGTAGAACTCTTGAAGGCATTAGCATAGAAAAGAACTTTATGAAGAAATCCTCAGTATCACTAGCATGGGAATCAACAACTGGGATCTTATCTTTTTAAAAAAAGTTTCTGCACTGCAAGAGAAACCACCAACAGACTTAAGAGACAACCTACAATGTGGGAAATTTTTCTACCAGTTGTTGCACAAACTAAGGTCTAATATCTAGAATATATAAAGAACTCAAAAAAATCAGGTCCCCCAAATATAAAGGCCTGATTCAAAAATGGGAATTTAAAAGAACAGACATTTCTCAGGCAAAGAAATAAAAGCAGCAAATAAATATATGAAACAAAGTTCAACATAACTGGTCATTCAAGAGATGCAGATGAAAACAACACTGAGATTCCACCTCCTAATGTTTAAAGAAACCAAACTTTTCTAATGTTTCAGAGCTTTAACAGACTTCAAATGCTAAGTCTTTTGAGCTTCAGTCAACAATAACTGTTGCAGCACACATGAACAGCAAATGACTGGAAGCTGGGACACACCTTACTGAGAATCCTCTTCATCAGATCACCTATTCTAACTCTTGATTTTTGTACCCATAAGTATGAATGATAAAATTACCTAAATCATAAAGTTTGCTGTTAAATGTAAATCAGATAATGCATACAAAGGAGTGAATATATTTTTATTCATAGACAATTAGAATATTAAGTGTAGAAGGATCTCAGATATTGCTTCCCTCTTTTGCTTAAAAATGAAAAGAAAAAATTAAGTCCCAGAGATGATAATATGAAGAAAGTCGCACAGGTTTTCAATGGCAGATCCAAAATCAAAATCTGGGTCTCAAAATAAACAGCTTGATGCTATTTTCATAGTATCATACAAGGGTACAAGCTAAACTAAGTTTGAAACAATTACTAGTAAATCTTTTTATTTATTTATTTATTTATTTTTGGTACCGGGGGTCGAACACAGGACCTTGCACTTGCAAGGCAGCTGGCAGAACCACTGAGCTAAATTCCGGGCAATTAGTAACTTTTATGTCATAAAACACACCATAAAATTGAATCTTTAGGCTAGCCACTCATCAAACAAAATTTGCCTTACTTTGGACTACAATGTAATCCCTCAACAATGACTAACTTGACTTATTATCTGGATTAGTTTTATAGATTCTTTTAAAAATGCGTTTCCATGAACTTTCTCATGGAAACAGAAGCTAAATATTAACGCTCATTGATCATGTTCTCATATTTGAGGAAGAATTTTAATAGAACTGTAAGCTGAAACATCAAGCTGTATCCTAAATTATTTTGCACTATCTCCTCCTCATGCAGTTGTGAGCCCTTCCTTGGGAGTAATCTGGGAGGGATAAAGCAGCTGAGAGCAGTGTGGGTTAAAACTGTGGGAGCAGAGAGTCACGCCTCCTTCCTTACACTTCTTTTTCCTTCATTTCGAGGTTCTGCTTGTTTACATGATTTCCCAGAGCACCTTGTTCTGTTGGTTTGAGAAGAATTTGTATAGTATTTTAATTTTTAAGCTTTGTATTAGTCAGTTTTCCATCACTGTAATGAAATACATCAAACAACTGGCTTATAAAAGAAGAGGTTTATTTTGGCTCATGTCCTGGAGGTTCCAGTCCAAAATGGAGTGTCTTCATTCTTTGGGTCCCTGATGAGGGCAGCCCATACTAAGGGAGTGTGTGACGAAGCAAACTGCTTGTCTTGTGGGTGAGGGAGCCAAGAGAGAATGGGGAGAGACATCAGAGATGCACAAGCTTCTTTGAGGACATGGCCTGATGACTTGAGAACCGCTTAGAGATGAACAGCACCTTCCAATAGTGTCACCTCAGGAACAAAGCCTCTGACATACAGATCTGAAGGACTTCCAACATTCAAACTATCACAATATTTTATTTATGGAAATTTTATTATTTATTATTTTATTTATTTATGGAAATTTTCAAACATCACAAAAATTAGTGCACACAGTACAATGAATGGCACGGTTGCCATTTTCTAGTCAAGTCTAGTCTAGTCCTCCCCTACTTCTTTTTCCCTCCAGGATTTTAAAAATAAATATCACTCATCATATTCCATCTACAAATTCTTTGATATATATAGAGAGATAGACATAGATAGAAAAGATACAGTTTTATAGCTATAGGAGGTCTATATATTATAGAATAGATAAGAACTTAAAAAATAATCCCAGTGCCATCACACTTAACAAAATTAGCAACAAATCTTAAATATCATCTAACACTCAATTTACATTTAATTTTCCTGAATTTTCTTAAACACTCTTTTTTTTGAGGGCCCAGGGCTCTAACCAAGAATCTAATGCATGCTCAGCATTTGCTTCCCCACAGATCTACACCTTCAGCATTTAAACACATATTTTAAAGTAGTATACATTACCTTGACTTTGTACAATTATCTTACATGTTTTATATGTTCTTTGGATTATTAGTGTTGTTTTAATCTCTATATATGATAATTAACTTTATAAGGTCTTATAAGACAAATAAATGATCTGATACTGGAAAAATAAAATGAGGATGGGGGGGAAGAATTGAGATGCGTTATATACATGTACCAATTCCCTGCAGGGAAAGTAATCATTGCATACTTCAAACATATACTAAGAAAAGTCAAATGAAAGGAGAGAGAAATGGCAATGTAATTCGGTAAAAATTATAGAAAAAAGTGCTAAAAATAAATAAATAAATGAAAATAAAAAATTTTTTTAATAAAAATCCAAACAAAGTTCTAAAACTATTTTTAGTGGATAACTTCTAAATCTCTTTAAATATTTACTTTCTTCCATGAACACATTTTTTTCTTTCGTAGTTTGTTGAAAATTTTATTATTTTGTCTCTAAGGATTTTCCTTATTTGGCAGATTTCATCCTCAACATATCATTTAATATGTTTTCCTACCAGTCTTACTTCTAATATGTTGGTAAATCAAGATGCTTAACTACATAAATTCAAATTCAATTTTCAAGAACTAGTACTTCCCAGGATTACTTAATATCTCGCTGCCTCTCCCATGTTTAATGATAAGAATTATCTGTGAGCTGACAATGCAGGGCACGCCTGTAATCCCAGTTACCTGGAAGATTGAAGAATCAGGATTTCAAATTTGAGCCCAGCCTGGGGAATTTAATGAGACCTTGTTTCAAAATGAAAATATGAAAAGGGTACAGGATATAGAACAGAAACACCTGGGTTCCAGTCCTAGTTCCACCATAAAAAAAGAAATTCAGGGCCAGGGGGAAAAAAGAAATTCATCTCTGAAGTCAAGTCGTATCAGACTGTTCATCCTTTACAAGGTTTTCTCCTCAACATTTTAGCCATTTTAAGGGACTTTGATTATTGATGTTACTTTATTAAAGCTTATAAAATGAACATTCTCCAATTCTGTCGTTGTTTACACACTTATAAGCTAAAATTCTACTACAAGGAAGGAATTATGTTAATTAACTCTGATTATAGTTAGAGAAACTCAGTATACAGAAGGGAAGTTAGATGTCTTTTTCTCCTGTATAAAGTTTAACTTTCAATTAATTTTGGGAGTATCATTATAATCCTATAACTTTTTATTTTTATATACCTGATATATTGCAGTCCGCTATACTCATTCTTTCTCTTGATTAAATTATCCCATCTTTAACCAAAAAAAGTTCTAACATTGGCTCTGGTGTTTTTTACACAAGTTCTGAGCTTCGCCTCCTCCTTACTTTCTGGCACAATTAGATGACCCAGAAAGAACCATGTTATATAGTGTACACTGCAGCCTCGGTGTACCAGTCCCGTCTGTATATCTCCCTGGATTTGCATGGCCATAGCCTTTTGTTTGGTGCTATTGAAGACCTACCAGGAAGGCCAGATGGCACCAACGACAGCCACAGATAGGTCTGGTTAAAAAAAGGCTTTAATCATTACTTTCCATTACCACCTTTGAGATGGAAGCCAATTGTTTACTGTAGTTCAGTCCTACTGGGCTAGCCAAGCTCATTGGAGCAGCTGCTTGCAATCCTCTCTGAGGCTCATGGCATCACCCACAACACCTCAGACTACATGTTCTATCCTGCCACCTGGAGTGTTTAGGTCAACTAAATCCCATCTGCTCACCTCACTAGCCCTCAGGCACCAGGTGGCAGACTGTAGCAATTACCATAATAGCACCTGCCTACCAATCTACCATGTGCACTATGTCTCTATTGCTCTTGTTACCTCAAAGGCCTCAGGAAAAGAACCATGAAATGCCAGGGATTTAGCTCAGTGGTTCCGGTGCATGCCTCACAAACACAAGGGCCTGAGTTCAATCCCCAGTACGAAAAAAAATAAAAAAAAAAAAAAAAAGAACCATGAAGTAAGGCAGAATTTCACCAGTGAAAGAAGGGAGTAGAGAAGCAGTTGACAAATTTTTTACTCTTCCCTTCTCTTTGACATTGTTCCAAGATGCAATGCACTGCAATGCATTGTTCCATAGACTTCCCAGATGATACCTCATTGGGAACAGGCAGCCGGCCATGTTTTCTAGAGGACTGCACTAGCTGGTGATATACTGCCGTATATCTGCTCCCTTCCTTCCCTGCCTCTCTTTTTAATCCTCATTCTCTCATCCCTGTGGTTGTACCTCATACACATACACAGCAATAAAAAGTATGTAGGATTTAATGATAAAATTTATTAACATTTCAATAAATAGCAATAACACCTTGTCAGTTAAGAGGGGAAAGGCATCTTTGAAGAAAACTTGCAAAAAAATGTTTTTTGTTAAAATTTCAGTTTGAAGGACTTCAGCTAACAACAATGCTCTCCTAAGTGTTGCATCCTACACCTTGAATAGAAGAGTTATGGCACACAATTTTGATAGAAGGCTTACCCACTCAGGGAAATACTCAGCATAGATATGAGAAAATCTTTTATATAGGCCAACTTTTAAATGAAACTCCAAATCCAAGGTTCAGTAGGGGAGCAATAATTAGGTCCCTCTCCTTTTAACAGTCACCTAAGTTTAACACTTGTACAAATCATTGTATACATAATGATACTACATGTTGTACGTCTCGTCTAGCCTTGCTTTTAGCATCTACTTAGAGTATCACATAGTAGATAAAATGGAGAACAGCCAGTAGTGAGTACAAAGTCAAGAAGAACTCTTTTGTGGTAGAGACTTGGCAATTGTGATACTTTGGGTTCAAGAACAACTGTAGAAGTTCTCTCAAAATAAAGACTCTGCTGTGGATTTGGGGAATTCAGATTTAATAGGATCTGGGTGGAGACTGGAAGGTGGTACTTTTCTAAAGCTCTCTAAACTATACTGATACACATCAGGTTTCAGAAGCATCTGTCAGTACCCATGTCTTCTTCCTAAAGATAAGGAAAGAAGCAGGTGAAATTGTAAAATAATCACACCTTACCAAGATAATTTTCTTGGCTCCACTTAAAAGAAGAAAAAAGTGAAGGGAAACTGTGCTTCACATGTAAGCTCCCAAACTCCATCCAAGGACACTTACCGAAAACAAATCAGATTTTCCAACCAAGTATGTGAATCTAACATAAAAAAAAAGAAATGTGGTACTGAATGCTAATTGTCACCACAGAACTTGATATTTGAGTCACATTTGACACAGATATAAAGCCAGGTTGCAGTTCCATTGTTTTCTTTTTCTACCCTGTAAGACTCTCATAAACAGACTTTCTCCTCCATCCACACCTAAAGCTCCTGGGCCCAAAAAGTTGTCAGTCAAACATGACTGTAGGAAGATCTTTCCTTTCAAAGTCTGGTTTTCTTGTGCTCTGAGTCACCTCAAGTCTATGGAGATGTGTACAGATCAGATTGCCCATGCACTCCCAGCTAGCTTTGCCACATCCTGATATCTCTTCTTCCTTTTTATAAGAAACAAAACACTACAGATGTAGGAGAAGCTCTGTTGCCCATTCCTCAGCAATCTCGCTCTTCTCAATCGCTGCTGAGATGTGGTTACTTTAATAAATTTAGAATTTATTATTCTTCTGTTTTAATAGTTTCACTGCATATGTAATTAAAAGAAATGTAAAATAATAACTGACACTTTCTAAAATTTATATAAATTTTATCTTACTCCTGGTGGTCTTCTACATGAGCTTTTTGTTTCCCTCAACATTGTTTGTAAGGTTGACGTATCAATACACATGGCCTTTGTTTATTAAACTTAACCACTGTATTTTATTCCATTATATGAATATTATATATCCATAATTATATGAATATTCCACTATTTAAGTGGTGTTGCAATCAACTCAGATGTGGAATCAGCCTACATCTCAGAAGCTGATAACATAGAACATCTCTTTTGCCCTCACTGGAGCAGTGATGAGGAAATAGCTCTACTCTAAGATGGAGCTATGAAGGAATATAGAAAATAAACAGAAAAACAGGGATTTCTAAGTGCCCTATGCACACTGCGCATTGTACTCCCCACTCCCAAGGCCTTGTGCAGACCAGGCAGGTGATCTACCGTCAAACTACATCCCTGCCCCCTACATTCCTTTTCTGTTCTTTGCATCAAAAGTAGGATGTTCTGCTGGAGTTCTTTCTCTCCTTACTTCTGGTTTGTCAGGGATAGTGGAGGAAGAAAATGAAAAGAAAAGAAAGAAAAAGGCAGACAGGTAAATTACCAATTCAGTTCATTGTTACTTGAATTCTCATCTGTGACCCACTGGACCAAGTATTTACTTTTCAGAGTCCTCAGGTAGATGATTTTTTCTTTCTCTTTATGGCTCCAGTTCAGTGGGAGAGACAGAGTAGAGTGAACCTGTTCCATTGTATTTGGAAGCAGAATCTTCCCTATAAGTTCTAAAAACTTATTGATTCCATGACATAGAGAAAACAGTCAAGAAGTCTACTAATAGTTTAATGTTTTTTGAGGCTTGCTTTGTGGCATAGTATAAACATCACTTATAATGAATACTTGTGTGTTGAAAATATACTTGTTACATCTCTTTCTCTCATTTGCTTTTGTAATACCACAACTCCTACCAGCAGTATGCCAGCACAACCATCAGTTAATCAAAGCAAACTGTGAAACTTTTTTCAATTCAGTGTTCAGTGATGTGGTGTTGAGAGTCTGAAATTAGCAATAGTGGGAATAGTGACACCTGGATGCTAAAGCTGTCCTTGTCCCTTGACCCCACCCCAGAGAGCTGCCTCTAGATTAGATGTAAGCATTCCATAACCTCCTGCCTCCACAAAATACCTCTTCTTCCACCCCAACCAAGTCATGAAAAGTTCCTAATAATTATGTATGAATTAGCTTCTCCAGACAGACAGACCACATAGGATATATAGAAACATAGACTATGAGGGGGAATGTTTTGGAAGAATTAGCTCACACAGTGGAGTAGTCTGCAAAGTCTGGTGATAGGCCAAGCAGGACAACCAGGGAAAGGAGAAGTGTGGCTCAGTCCTGTTGAAAGGCCTGAGAACCATGGAAGCCAGCTTTTCCTTCTCCTCCTCTCCCTCCTCCTCCTCTTCATTTTCTTATTCTTGGTCTTTTAAAACAAAATTTACTTTTTTATTGGTGAATACTGGTGACGTCCAATAATGAGATTCACTCTGGAATATTGGTACACGCATACCACGTATTTTGATTATTTTCACTCCCGTTACCCTCTTCTCCCTTTCTTCCCATTTCTCATGCCCTTCCCATTTTCAAAAGTCTACCTTCTAATTTCTTCTCATCTTTCGTTTATTTATTTGAAATTTTAGTTTTTAATTGGTTATGCAAGAAAAAAAAACATGCGATATCTAAGTTTTTAGCTGTCTTATTTTACTTACCATGATGATTTCCAGTTCCACCCATTTTCCTGCAAATGACACGATGTCATTCTTTATGGCTGGAAAAATATATATATAATCTTTTTAATCCATTCATCTGTTGATGGGTATCTAGGCTATTTCCAGCTTAGTAGTTGTGAAATATGCCTCTACAAGCGTGTATTCATGTATCTCCATATTATGCAGATTTTGGGGGGGAATACACTCGGTAGTGGTATAGCTGGATTAAACGATGTATTGATTTTTAGTTTTTTGAGGAACTTCCATATTGATTTCCACAGTGGTTGTATTGGTTGCATTCACACCAGCAGTATAGGAGGGTTCATTTTTCATCACATCTTGGCCAAACTTCATTGCTTTTTGTATTCTTGATAGCTATTCTGACTGGTATAATATGTAATTTTGATTTTTAGCCCCAATGGCTAAAGGTGTGGGGAACTTTTTCATATTCTTATTGTCCATTTGTATTTCTTCTTTTGAGAGTTCTCTGTTCAATTCATTTGTCCTTTCATTGATCACATTGATCTGAATTCTTTTAATATCTAGATATTAATCCTCTATTAAAAGAATAGCTAGTAAAGACTTTGTCCCATTCATAAGTTGTCTCTTTGATTATTTCCTTTACTATATAGAAGCATTTGAATTTGAGGTAGTCTCATTATTGATTCTTGATATTCTTTCTTATCCTACTATTAGGGACCTATTCAAGAAATCTGTTGGTGTCTATGGCTTCAAGTACTTTCCCTTTATTTTCTGCCAGAACTTTCAAGTTTTACACTCATACCTAAGTCTTTTATTCAGATTTGATTTTTTTTTTTTTTGTACTGGGGATCAAACTCAGGCCCTTGCGCTTGCAAGGCAAGTGGTGGAGACACTGAGCCAAATACCAGGCCCTCAGATTTGATTTTAATGAAGTAGTAGAAGTAAGGATCTAGTTTCAATTTTCTGTATGTGAATATCCATTTAAAATCCAGCCCCATTTGTTAAAGTGCCTGTATTTTTTTTCAGTGTATGCTGTTAGTTCCTTCATCAAAAATCAGATGGCTATGGGTTTGGGGTTTGTTTCTGTCTTTTGCTCTAGTCCCTCAGTCTACATGTCTGTTTTTGTGCCAGTTCCATATCATTTTGTTACTATGGCTTTGCAGTATAATTTAAAATTCAGTATTATGATGCCCCCAGTAATATCTTTTTTGTTCAAGATTGCTTTCTTTGGCTATTTGGAGTCTTTTCTGATTCCATATGAATTTTAGAACGTTTTTCTAGTTATGTGATGAATATTATTTATACTTTAATAAGCATCATATTAACTCGGTAGATCACTTTTGGTAATACAGACATTTTAACAATATTAGTTCTAACCCATGAACAAGAGAGATCATCCCATTTTCTAATGTCTTCTTCAATTTCTTTCTTCAGTGTGCTAGTTTTCGTTGTAGAGGTCTTTCACATGGTTTACCTCTCAATCTAAGGCTGAAGGCACAAGAGCCTCAGGAGGCCATTCCAATGCAAGTCCCAGAGTCCAAAGGCTGAAGAACCTGGGATTGTCATGTCCAATGGCAGAAGGGTTTTCTGCTCCAGAAGAAAGACAATTCACTTTTCTTCTGCTTTTGTTTATCCGGAGTCTCACATGATTAGTTGATGCCAGATCATTCTAAGGGCAGATCTTCCCCACTCAGCCCACTACTCATACGCCTCTCTCCTCTGAAAATATCCTCACAGACACTTCCAAAATAATGCCTTCCCGGTCATCTAGGCATCCTTCAATTGAGTCAAGTTGGCATCGAAAATTAACCATCACAAAATATATGTTCAAAATCACACAGTTAGGACACAGGCCTTTGGTTGGATCCGAAAGTGGTTTGTAAAACCTGGTCTCTGAAACAGAAGCATGTCTTTGGGACCCTGTCAGAAATGCAATTCCCAGAACAAATCTCCAGTTCCCCTAATTTAGAAATTCTGGTAATGCCTTCTTCCAACTGTTTCTACAAGCCCTTAGGTGATTCTAATGCCTGATAAAGTTCAAGAGAGCATAAAAGAAAAAAGGATTAGCAGTAATTAACATCCTAAGACAAGTAAATTGAGGATATATGTTCCCTTTAATACCCTTCAAGTAGGTAAATGAATAAACGTTAAACAGTAGGATTCCTTCTACATTGCATTTCTACATTATAAACTATCTAAAAATTGTATATATAAACTACCACCTAAAAAACGTGAGTACTAATCATTCACATATTGAATATAATTCTGATTGATGTGACAACTGGGTGTATTGCCATCCATTTATAGGAAGATTCTACTTTGATTTATGTTTTTGTTTTATTACTACTGACCTTTGAGTGATCCTATTTTGTGAGGAAGTTCTTTGGATCACAGTACTACAATATTGGTCTCTAAATGAACACTTCTACCAGAGTTCATTTTCTGGCTAATTTGCATCCAAATGACTCTATCTGAAACACTGATAACAGGGCTAAAGATAGTTTAAAGACCTACATCTATGGAAGAAAGCTTATTAGAGTTCGGCTTCAAGAGTTGTATTATGCTAGAGAATCAAATTTCCTACACAACAATTTTCTAATCTATGCATTTTAAAGATATAAAACACACTTTTAGGTTACACTCAAATAAATAGAATTTTGCAATAGTTAATAGATGAAAAATATATCAAGAATGGAGAAAGTTGAATACCTTTATATTTCCGAATTTTCTAGATGTTTACACATGCTATTTTAATCATCTATTAGATAAACACAGTAAGTCCCCAACTTATGAATGAGTTGCATTCCAGGAGAATGTTTGTATTTGTTTGAGAATGTTCAGATTTGTTTGTAATCCTACAGGATCACAGATGTACAGATGTAGTACACCTGTGCATCTTTTACAGTACACCTGTGAAGTTCACAACTCAAGTGTTTGTAAGTCAGGGACTTAATATACTAGCCTCTACATTTTTAGATAAGAAAATTAATGTTCAGAACTATTAAATAACGCATCCTAATTCACAATTATCAGCCTAACCTGGGTCTGTCTTACTATTTAGCCCATGTTCTTGCACTATCATCTGTATATTGTACTTTAGAAAAAAAAATCTTTCTATAAAGAAAATCTTTCCATATATTAAAAGTTCAATATGAACTTACCCAAGCAAAGAACAGGTCTGAGCCTAAAATAGAGTAAATTGGAAGGAAATTTCATGAAATTCATAAAAACATTCACTATAAATTATTCAGGTTTTTAAAAGTAGGCATTTCAGATTAGCTTTCTACATTTGGCTACGTAATCTTGTCCAAAAATGAATTTGTGCAGCTTGCCAAGATAATGATCACAGTGGTGTAATTAGTTATGAGAATGAGGCTTAATGAACATAGCAAATATTCATAGCCACTCTCCTGGATTCCAGGCCTACCTTGTTCCTTTTCAAGAAACACCAGGATCAGAGTCACCGTGTCCTTTGTGCACAGCCTGTGGGGACAGCACACACGAAGGAGATACTCAATAGTCTGATGTGATGCTACACTGCAACTTTTGCATCATTTTGAAATGTTCCTAAGGCCACTTTTCTTAAGTTTGCCTGTTTGTTTTGGAACCAGGGATTGAACTCAGGACCTCACGCTTGCCAGCCAGGCACTGTGTCACTGAGCTACATCCCCAGCCAGTGTGATAAATTTTATAGAATAAAGCTTTTACAAAATAAAATGCAATACCAATTAGAGGTTGCCCATATCGTGCAACTCAAAAACTTTTAATCTATTTCAGAAGAATATTAAACTTAAAAAAGAGTCTAGCACATCCTGAAGATGTTCAGAAATGATGTGATTTGAAATGGTAGGCTGAATTCTACCAGAAATTTAGCCCACTTAGAGAATCACTTGCTATATTTAAAACACATATTAACAGAAGGCCACTGTTTGAAAATAAGACAGGAAATATGTGTACCTAAAGGAATCTAGAATGTTTCCATAGCTAAACATATGCACAGTCTAAAACCATATTATATAAATTGTTACTTAAAGAGAACATTACAGAGATAGAACATTTCTGGGAAAATGGATAGCGTGTGTGTGTGTGTGTGTGTGTGTGTGTGTGTGTGTGTGTGTGTGTGTTGCAGTATCTACAATGTAGAGCACAATCTCATCATTGCCTCTCCACAATAAAAATAAATAGATCAGATATGGCAAACAAGTTCAAAACAGAAAAAGCAAAACAAACAAAAAGGGGTAAACCAGTTATCGAAGGCTTCTGTAGCCAGAGTGCTCATTTTCACAACTTTCGTTTTGCATCCAAGCAATATGATATCGGGGACTTGGTGCCAAATGAAGCACATATAAATGCGTTTTATGGCTGACTATTTAATCAAAATGTGCTTTACCTCAGAGAGTCTTTAAGAGACATGATTAAAGAGGCTTTCCAAAAAGAAAAAAAAGAAATCCAGTCATTTTAAAAGTGAAGGAATGGTGACTTTTATTAAACTAAAGCTTGAGTAATGAGGTTGTAATAGGTCCTCTGCACCTACACAGGCGCTATGCCCATGCAGCAGGCTGTAAAAATCAAACCCCAAGTAGGTCTTTCGTCCCTAGAGCAGACTGGGGTGGTAGCAGCAATTCCAGAATATTATGCTATAAATAATTTAGGGCATTCCAACAAAACTGTATTTTTTCATTGGGTCATTTTCAGCCCTTTTCTGAGATGTATAGCGCATCTAGGACCTGTACAAGAGCTCAGATGCAGCAATGCCACCCACTGACATTTTTGGCTTGCCACTTCTCCATGAATCACTGGAAGGGCTGGGGTGGGGCACATTTTATAATTCCAGCACTTCAGCGCTTGGGAGGCTGAGGCAAGCATATCACAAATGTAAGGCCAGCCTACACAGTGAAACCCTGTCTCAAAAATATAAATAAAGGAATGCATGCATGCATGCCCTGAAAGGTGTAGGAGTAGCTTGAGATTCCTGCGCATCCCTTCATATGGTGACTGCTAGCTGGGCATGGTGATGCATGGTTGTAAAACCAGAACTTGGGAGACTGAGGTGGGAAGGCTGCTGTGAGTTCAAGGCCAGCCTGAACCACAAAGTGAGACCCTATCTCAAAATAATAATAATAATAATGATGATAATAAATAAAAACCAAAACAAACAAAAAAAAGTAAATTCTACAGGAGTAAACAGCATTCCCTTCCTCACTGTCACAGGTTTAAGGGTTGGACAATAGCTAATCAACAAAATTAACATCGTGTATCTCCTTCATGAGCTATCAAATTATGTCTTAAACTTGAGCCATTAGACCCTGGTCTACTTTGGATCTCTTATTGCAACTTGAGAAATTACCGCACACTGAATTTGTTGTAGGTTTTGTTTTTCCCTCTCCTCACTTTCAATTTTAAGAGGATATGGGCTATAGAGCTGGATGATGATCCATCCCATTAATAATTCTCTTCAATAGGATCTCACAGTTCATTAGTCTCCAATAAGTAATCTATTAAGGACATTGTAGAAATAGCCTGAATCACTTAACATGATGGTATAACAAGCCCCTGAGACTCACTCACCCCATCTTAAATTTGTCTAGAGGAAATTATTTTCCCTGTCTTTAAACTTCCCTCCTAATTTCTTCCATCTCTACTGTACTGGAACATTCCATAAATCTCAGTTATCTGACTCAGATAGTGTTATTTCCTAGCATTATATTAAACTATGGGACAAGAATTGCTAAATTAAAAAAAAAAAAAACAAAAAACAGAATGGCAGAGAATAAACTCTTTTTCTCCCTGGATTCTAAGACTCCCTTCTTTCCTCCCTTCAGGTTGTGTTGAACATTCAGGTGCTACTTGTAATGGGGAGCTGCACTGGCCCCGGGGATCCCCATCCTACGGTTCTCTTTCATACTTGTGAGAATCATCTGCTTATTAAAACAGACAGCTGGGCCTCACTCTCAAAGTTTGGGTTCCATAAGTCTTGGGTGGGGCTTGCGCCTTTTCATGAATAATAAATTCTCAGGAAATGCACTTGATGCTGATCTGAAACTGCTTCTGAGAATCCTTGATGTATCCAGACATCTTTGTTAACAAGGAATATGGTCAAATAGTGGAAACCATTCCCAAATTTGTCAACTGCTGCTTTGAGAGAGATAACTCATAGGCCTGCTTGTATCCATTAGGGTCCCATCTGGAAACAGAGCACATTTCAAATAGGGTCAGGCCTCTACAGCCTCTTAGTGATGTGCAAACCTCTCTAAACCACCAAGTTTTGTACAAAAGACCTAAGTGGGTGGGTAAGAAACTTAATTCTGCTCATCTCAGCATGCACATGTTCAAAATGGCTGACACAATCTCATATTTTGAGGTTACATGAGCTAAAAGGCCTAAGTATGTGTCTGGGGTGCATGCTTTGCAACTTTTGGGTTTTCTCCCTCAAACCACTCAATGGCTTTGCCTTCTTTATCAAGGAAACTCATCTTACTCTAAGCTTCTTTAAACTTCCCTCCTAATTTCTTCCATCTCTGCTGTACTGGAACATTCCATAAATCTCAGTTATCTGACTCAGATAGTGTTATTTCCTAGCATTATATTAAACTATGGGACAAGAATTGCTAAATTTAAAAAAAAAAAAACAAAAAACAGAATGGCAGAGAATAAACTCTTTTTCTCCCTGGATTCTAAGACTCCCTTCTTTCCTCCCTTCAGGTTGTGTTGAACATTCAGGTGCTACTTGTAATGGGGAGCTGCACTGGCCCCGGGGATCCCCATCCTACGGTTCTCTTTCATACTTGTGAGAATCATCTGCTTATTAAAACAGACAGCTGGGCCTCACTCTCAAAGTTTGGGTTCCATAAGTCTTGGGTGGGGCTTGCGCCTTTTCATGAATAGTAAGTTCTCAGGAAATGCACTTAATGCTGATCTGAAACTGCTTCTGAGAATCCTTGATGTATCCAGACATCTTTGTTAACAAGGAATATAGTCAAATAGTGGAAACCATTCCCACATTTGTCAACTGCTGCTTTGAGAGAGATAACTCATAGGCCTGCTTGTATCCATTAGGGTCCCATCTGGAAACAGAGCACATTTCAAATAGGGTCAGGCCTCTACAGCCACTTAGTGATGTGCAAACCTCCCTAAGCCACCAGGTTTTGTACAAAAGACCTAAATGGGTGGGTAAGAAACTTAATTCTGCTCTTCTCAGCATGCACATGTTCAAAATGGCTGACACAAGCTCATATTTTGAGGTTACATGAGCTAAAAGGCCTAAGTATGTGTCTGGGGTGCATACTTTGCAACTTTTGGGTTTTCTCCCCCAAACCACTCAGTGGCTTTGCCTTCTTTATCAAGGAAACTCATCTTACTCTAAGTTCTACTTTCATGAGTCTAAGTATCTGGGAAGCCTTTTGTGATGCAGCAGACTTTTATTTAAGTCTATTTACTTGCCCAGGTTCATGGCTCATTTTTATACTACATTGCAGTTGTCATTTTTACACATGTTCAGGGTGATTTTTCTTTTCCATCTCTATATGTGAGGCAATATCTATTTCAAATCTTTGTTAAAAGAGTAATTAGACTTAGGGTACAGGGGAGGGAAGGAAGATAAAAGAAATTAAAGGGAAAATAAGAATTGAAGCAAAACATAGAAATAGAGTTTTGATTAATGGGGAAGGGAAGAGGACAAAACAGAATTAACACATGTTATGTACATGTATAAATCCAGCATGATGAATGTGATCTTTATGTGCTGCAGATATGTACTATGATCCTAATCCTAATCACCTCTGATATGGTCCAATATCTTCAATTTGCAAACATTGCTTGAGTAAAAAAAATTAAATAAGAAATTAAAGGGAAAATAAGAATTGAAGCAAAACATAGAAATAGAGTTTTGATTAATGGGGAAGGGAAGAGGACAAAACAGAATTAACACATGTTATGTACATGTATAAATCCAGCATGATGAATGTGATCTTTATGTGCTGCAGATATGTACTATGATCCTAATCCTAATCACCTCTGATATGGTCCAACATCTTCAATTTGCAAACATTGCTTGAGTAAAAGAAATTAAATTGATGTTTTAACTTTCATTTTTCTAATGATTCATGAAATGTATTATTTCTTTTATACATTGTATTGGCTTCATAGGGTTGCCATAACATATTACCTCAACAAAACGTTATACTCTAACAGGTCTGGAGACAAGATGTCCAAAACGGAGGTGTTTGCAGGGCTGTACACCCTCTGAAGCCTCCCTGGAAGCCTCCTTCCTTGTTTCTTCCAACTTCTGTGGCTCAAGGCTTTCTGTGGCCTGTGGCTGCGTGACCCAATCTTTGCCAGGAGAAGGTGTCTTCTCCTCCACGTGTCTCCTCTGAATATCTCTTTAAGGACACTTGACATTGAAATAGATAATCCAGAAGGACTCTTAACTTAATTACATCTGCAAAGTTCCCTTTCCCAAATAGTCTCATTGACCATTGTTAGGTTCTTGGGATTGGGACATGGACATATATTTGGGGGCCACCATTCTTCCCACTGTACATATAATCACCATTTATATTTCCTCTTTTTGAACTATGGGTTCATAATTTCCCTCCACTTTTCAAGTGAATCTTGGCCTGCTTTGCCAACTTTTTCTTATTGAATAAAAAGACTTTTTATACTAAAGATACAATTTTTAACATCAATTAGATTTATTAAATGAATATTCTCCCAGTCTATATATTTTCATTTTAATGGTGTTTTTAAAGAAGCAGATGTTTAGTTTCATGTAGCTGAATTTGTCAATCTCTTCTTTCATGTTTAGAACATTTTATGTCTTACATGGTAAATTATTTCATAGCCCCACATAAATTATTTTCTTCTAAATATTTTAACAATTGCTTTTCTAGCTTCACCTTTTAATGGAGCAAGAGAAAATTTTGCATAGTTTGGTAAAGGTACAATTTCCCTTTTCCCCACATATAAGACTAACCTGTTCCTCTTTGTCCTATCTTGATCAGAGTCTACAGCAGCTGCAATTATCGTGCAATGTGGTTGTAAGTTTGAGGATGACAAATATAATCTAACATGACAAAAGAATTTAAGAATGTAGCAATATTTGAGTGACAGCTTTATTATAAAGCATAACTCAACATATATCATTGAGAAATAATAAGAAAATGCAGATTAACCTACTTACTCTACTAGCAGTATGAAATACATGATACTCTGCAAGCTACAATATACAACTTTATATACACTGACGTCTCTATCTTTAGGCATGTTCTACTATAATCACAAGCAGTTTAGTGCAATTCATTTTACATCCTGAGTTGCATTCTTACCAAATGACATCACTGAATAAGGTGGTACCAAGAAGCACACAGGTTTTAATTCTGTCTCATCCACCAGGTGGATGAGTCAGCAGTGCCCTGTGTTGCTCAGGAAACTGTGGGTACACTTGGTTCATTGCATGTCTCTTCAATCAATCATGCAAATTAGTGTTGCGTGAGACAGTCATTTGAATTCTTAGTTTCTCCACTGACAAAACTGCACATGTATACACAAAAAGAAACCTACTCGAGGTCCCAGCAATCCCAGTTTTGCAAAATGCATTGTTCCTTTTTACACAAAGAAGGAAGTAATTGCTCAACTTAACTCAATCTGTCATCTCTGGGCCTCATAAACAACACAAATCTTCCTTTAGGAAAATCGCAACCGAAGAAGAAAACTTGCCCATGATTTTTTACCCTCTATTTTCCCTATGACTTATTTTTGGAAGAGTCAGTTGGTTTATATAGTCTTTTGATTTGTACTGTCCAAAATAATAGCCATTAGCTACATGTAAGTATTTAAATTTGAATTCAAATAAAAGAAAATAAATTTAGTTCCTCATTGTTTGAAGCCACATGTGAAGCCCTCAGTACCATTGCAGAGAACAGCATGGATGGAACTTTTCCATCAGTGCAGTGCCAGGTATTTTCTTCCAGGCTATTTATATGGCTCTGTCATCCATGTTGTTGTCCTTTATGCTTTGCTGCATAGTTTTCATCCATGCACTTAACCATTCCTCACAGTGTTATTGGTAAGAAGCTATCTTTCTAGTTTTTTGTTTTTGTTTTTGTTTTTTTTTTTGGTGGTGGTTGTAGTAAGGATGGAACTTGGGGCTTCACACCCAGCAACATCCTGAGCTCTTTTGGTGTTTATTTTGAGATAGGGTCTCTTTAAATTGCTCAGACTGGCCCCGATTTCAGATCCTCCTGCCTTGGCCTCCCAAGCAGCTAGGATCAGTCATTGTATCCAGCTGTTAAATTTCTTTGTTAAGTAATAAGCCTCACACAATTAGCACCTTAAATCAACAAACATTTATTATTTTGCATAGTTTCTGAAAGTCAAAGGTGTAGGAGCAGCTCAGATGTGAGACCTAGCTCAAAGTCTCTCATTTAAGTTGCAGTCAGAGTTCTGGTGGAAGTGTAGTTTTCTGTAGGGATGACTGCAGCTGGAGGACCACCTTTCAACCTTTCTGAGTGGCTGGAAACCTTCAAAATAGGCACAGTTCTGTATACCTGTCATCCATCCACTCAGAAGCCTGAGGTAGAAGGACACAAATTCAAGTCTAGCTTGGGCAGCTCATCAAGACCCTGTCTCAAAATAAAAAATAAAGAGGGGTGGGATGTAACTCAATGATAAAACACTCCTTGAAAAATAAAATAAAAAGACTTCAGTTTCCTATTATGTGAACTTCTGGCTTATCCCAGGAGATAAAGATAGAGACAGAGAAGGAGAGGTGCAAGGATAGGAAAGGAAAATTGACGAGTGCCTTTTGTGACCAAATCTCAGGAGTGACACACCATCACTTTTGGATTATTCTATTGTCGCATAGCCTCTCACTATTAAAATAGGGAAGGAGGCTACACAAAAGTAAAACTATCAGGAAATGAGGAATGCTGGGGTCCATCTGGGAGTTTAGCTGATCACATCTTAGTTAATCATATTGCCCCTGAAAATGCTAAGGAACCTGCCAAAAGCACACAGCAGCCAGGAAATGTCAGGGGCAAAACATTCACCCAAACATACTCATGTTTAACTCCTGTCTCCCACTGCACTCTGCTTTTATCTGCCTAGGCACCTACCTCAATCCCCTTAAGGAATCAGGCTTTCCTATCAACCACTGAGACTCACATTGTTACCTAGCACGCCAGTAGCCCAAATCCTGATGCAACCTAGCTTAAGAGATTTGGAAACACGCTCTCATAACGGACGAGCATCTATCTTCCTTTCTTGGTTTAGTAAGCAAAATAACTGTAACAATACCCAACATGACATCCTAACTTAACGTTGCTCATAGAGACAATGTCATTTGTGGATTTTTCTTAGGAGAAAGGAAAAAAAACAGTTTTTTCCCCAGAAGCCTCTAGCACACTTCCTATAGCTTATTACTGTACACAATTGCTCCACATGCCCATGACAAGGGTCTCGGTAACCCAAAATAGTAGTTTTATATCGTGAGTGTGTGGACCAAATATAAGAATGAGATACTAGAAGCCTGTACCTCGTTTCCCAAGTGGGATCTTCTGAGTTTTGATTTAAGATTAATTTTCCTGACCAAAACTTCTACCAGGAAAAGGGGCACATAAGTGCTTGTCATATGTAAAAACGCAAACGAGGGAAAGAAAGTAGAACTGGGGAAATAAAGAAACACTAGTGGGTCCACATCTGGAAAGTGAAAGGCAAATATATAAACTGAAAAGCTGGTCATGCAATCCTGTGAGATAGGAGTCCTTGTCAGAATTCACTGAAAGTCATTAATGTCTACTTTTCTGCTGTTTGACTGAAACAAGTTAAAAGCCACACACTGATTTTGAATTAGAAAGAAATGTGTTTGAGAGTGTGTATATTGTTATGGCTTGTATCTAGTTGTCCCCTCAAAACCTCATGCAGTCATAGGTGAGTTTTGAAGGTGGCAGGATAAGAGTGAGTAAGGATGAAGGGTGTGCTACCAGGATTAAGAGCTTGAATAATGGGAGCCCCATCCTGGGGATGGGTGGCATGGATCAGTAGGCTTGTAACCTAGCTAGAATTTAAAGGGACAGAAGCTGGACATGGTGGCACAGTCCTCTAATCCACTGAGCATTCAAGGCCAGCCTGGTCTACTGAGTTCAGGACCAGCCTGAACTACAAAGCAAGGCTGGCTTCCCCCCACCCCCAAAAGAGAGAGAGACAAAACAAAACAAAAAATAAAAACAAATAAACAAAATAATCTAAGGGGACAGAAAGAAGGCAGACTCTCTGCCTTGGCTGCTTGCTGCCTTCCTCCCCGTCTGCCATGCCAGGAACTATTTCTCCTCTGCCAGACCCCTCTGCCATACACCCTGCTCTGGAGCCAGCCAACTGGAGACTGAAAGCTCTATAAACTGAACTGAAATAAACCTTTCCTCTTTTACTTTTGGGTGCCTGATATTTTGGCTCAGCAATGTAAGAAAAGTAACTAATGCATATATCTACCTAGGAAAATAAGTAATCCAAACAAATCTAAAAAAAAAAATAATGCATATATATATTTCTAAACACAATCAGTGATGCTTTCATTCCGTGTTTAAAGGGCTCACTTTTAAAGAATTATTTGTTCACATTCAGTGTAGCTGCTAGAAGGGAATATTTATTTCTCTCTAGCTTTTTGCTCTCCTCCTAGGCCTATTCTTAAACCACAACACTGCTGCTCTTTAATGTAAAACCGCCATGGTTCATAAAGGGCACAAATGAGATATAAGTTAAGGAGCTAGCGTATAATGGTAGGCGAAAATGTTGGCTTTACAGATAGCTAGGCTTATGTTTCACTCTGGAAGGTGACCCAGAAAGAGTTATCTAATCTAAAAACTTTGTTTTTCATCTATAAGATGGAATAAGCGGCGGGTATGGTGGCGCCCTACTGTAATCCCAGCACTCTGGGAGTCTAAGGCAGGAAGACTGCAAGTTCAGACCCAGCCTGGCAACATAGAGACTTAGCCAAGGTGGTGGTGGGGAGCCAGTGCAAAGGTCCTGTGTTCAATCTCCACTGTTGGGAAAAAAAAAGGGATGGGGACAGGGTATTAACTGCTAATACTTTCTAGGATTTTCTAAGAATTAATGTGATTGCTATATTTTCTAGACTTTTGTAGGAACTAATGAGATACAGTACTACATATAAACAAGTTGAAGATTCTGGAGCATAACTGGCTCAAGAATAAATAAACACCATTGGCAAGGCTTCATAGATAAGATAGGAGTGGCAGGATGAGACACAGTGGGTAAATGTCAAGAGAATAATGACATGTTGTCACAGTCATCACACTTTAATGGTAACAGTAAGTAGTGTAGGTTTACTTGCTGTCAAAATCAGCAAGGTATATTTCTTTTTGTTATTGATTTTAAACATTCGCTTTTATAGAGAAAAGTGTGGCACCCAAATTTCAGCACTTATATAAATTTAGATTTTTCTGCCAAAGACAGGATTCAATCCAGATCTTCTTAAGTCAGGTTTAATGCTTTCTCTACCACTTCTTCTAAGACAGAAATGTAGTAGTTTCTAAATGATTCCTTGTTTACTGTTAAAAAAGGCAGGCTTGGACTCTTTCAATCACTGAGCCAAGAAAGTATCACAAGAATTATATTTATCTTGTAAGATCTGTTCCCAAACCACAGTAGGGTGTTGCTCTTATGTATTTTTAAGAAGAGAAAGTCTACAATCACACTAGTCCACTATGCATTTATCCTTAAAATGAAGGTATATTTCACACTGTTGCTGTTGTTTCTTTTCTAATGGTTAGACATTAGCAGCTGATTTGTAATGTTTCCACATATTTTCCCAACTGACTGGTTATAGCATCTGGGATTTCACCACTAGGATGAAATTCTATCATTAGGTATAGTTTTAAGAAAGCCTTTGTTATACTGCACTGGAAAGGGAAGAGGAACCTGTGGTTAACCATCACTGAAACTTAGATTGACTAGTTGTCTGTTCTAATGGCCTCCTTGGAGAGTCCAAACAGATACCAAAGAGCTGAATGTGAATGCAGAGAGTAAAATAATTCCAAAGTCTAGGGAGGTGGAGAAAGCTGACACTTTCTGCCACCAGGATGGGTAGGCAGCAGGGAGGGAGCAGACAGGCAGAGGCTGTGGGTGGTCAAGACTCAGTCAAGCCTATTTTGGGTTATTTAGTCCTAGGGCTATTCCTAAACATGACTTAGAAGTTTTTGTTGTTTTAAATTATGACTTCCCCAGGTCCTTGTACTCAGCAAAGATGTAAAACTAAGAGGCCGTGTTAAGCCGCATGAATATTTCTTAATCACTAAACACACCTAGCTCGTTAAATTCTGAGTGTTACATTATTACACCTAGCATATTGTCAGTACTTGATAAATATTTGCTGAATGAGTGAATCCTTTCATGATTCTGCCCTCTCAATACTTTAGAAAGTGACTCAGTATTGGAGGCACTGATGTTTTAATAGCCTTTCAAAAAGCCTTAACAAAGTTGTGAAAGATCACCCTTGACCTCTAGAACTATCATGATGAAAATATTTTTAAACCTGTTCTGACCAAAACAGAAACCACTAGCTACATGTGGGTATTGAAAGGTAGGTAAAGAGACTAAAAGGACTTTTCATTTCATTTTAATGGAAGTAGCTACATGTGGCTAATCTATACGTACTATATTGGACAGCACAAGTCTTAGGATTTCTTTAAAGAATTCTACTCTTCTAACTTCTAAATGTAATTTTTATCTACATCATCAATTGTTAAAAATGTGTGTCTTTTCGGTGTTTCACCTTGGTAAAGATAAAAATAATTGACTTAGCCATGACGATTCGAAAGACTAGTATAGCAAACCAAATTGGTTTGAACAGCAGCATCTCAGGGGAATTTATGTATCATTGTGACAACTTGTAATATGGGGTCAATTTCTAATTTCAGCTATCGACATAAAAGGAGTGAGCTTGCATCTTTGAAACTGTGTAGCCTGAGAAGCGGGCTGGGCCCTGACAAGCTGTCCTTTCAAGCTAGTCTTCCTTTTGATCGCCTCCTCCCTCCTTAGGAATTTGGCACCTTCCGGATGCCCCCTGGGTCTGCAGAGGCCTCTAGGGTGCTTTCCCTTAGTTCTCCATCTCTCAGCTTCCTAGAGTGCTCACCTCCCTTCCAAGAAACGGAAACAGGGAGGGGGATTCCGGGCGGTGAGAACTCATATTAAGTTCATATTGTGTGCTTGTTATACACTCTGTACCATGATTAGTTAAAAATGTGTTGCCTGAATGAATGAATATTACCTCCGTGGCAAATGAAAGGGGTTGAATAAGATTTTTACCCTGTGAAGCACATAGCCCCATACCACAGATGAGGATAATGAAAATTAGAACAGTTTTATGACTTTCTCAAGGTATTCATTGATACGCAATATTCTAACCATTTAATCTTTTTCTCTCCGTGTTTTAGCCGCTTGCCTGATTGCTTCTGTTCTCAGGGATTTTGCTCTTTACCGTTCAGAGAACCGCCAGATAAACGGACCAACAGAGCCACACAAACACATGCAAATGTATCGGTAGAACTCCCTGCAGCCCCTTCCCTAGGGCTCTTCCGATTTTAACACCAATCTTTTGGGGACAGTCTCGGTTTACAGAAATGGCTCCCTCAGAATTTCATGCTGTTGAGGAGATAGATTTTGGTTCTTTAGTGGCATTAGAAAACATTCCACAGCAGATATTTTCCTGGCGCCTGGACACTTACATAAAAGAGACGCATTCATTTATAAATTATCTTCGACAGGGTTTGCATTTATCTAAATGTTATGAGCAGTACACGACTGATTTGTTTTATTAGTCCCTATCACTACGTTTGACTTGTAAAACACATTTTTAAAAAATAGGCTCCTCCCTCATCACACCCCCCTCCCCTCCCCTCGGAACCTTCTATGCTTCAGAGTAGGGTACAAAAACGTAGGAGCATTTGGAAAGGTTTAAAACACAGCTCTGTGATTTTCAATACAAAGACCACAATCAGCGCTAGAGCACAAGTATTTAAAACACATCACATCCAGAAGTTGGAGGACTACAAAGTATAAGTCGTTCAGTCCAGTCTGCAGAGACTGTTCATGTTTCCGCCCTAGCAAAGACCCGGCAGGCGACGCGTCGCGACGAGTTGCAGCTGCAGAAGAGGAAGAGCATCACCTGCAGTCCGAGGCCAGGGAAACGCTGCCCGGAGGGAGTTTGCGAGCCGAGAGGTGCGAGCTGCGGGCCTCGGGGGTGCTCGGGTGCTGAGTGTTAGGACGCGGCGGCGCGGAGAAGGGCAGACGTCTCACCGAGGGGACTGCAAAGGCCATCGAGTCGGCTGCGGTAGGCGAGCCCGTGGCAGCTTCGGCGCCTGGAGCCGCAACTGCCGGGGAGGCCAACCCAGACCTGAACCCCGTCCGCGCCCGGGAGCAGGGGGCAAGGCGGGGCGTTGACGTCACCTCCCCTCCCCCAGCTTCTCCAAGAGGGAGGGAGGGAGCAAAAGAGGCAGCTCCCGGCCGCAACTCCCCAACAGGCGGCTGGCTGCCTGGACATGTCCTGAGAAACTTGGCTTCCCCGGGCCTGCTGCCTAACCCTCGCGCGCTCTCTGGCCGCTTCCTTCTGGTGCTCAAGTTTCCCCCGGTCAGAAGGAAGCTCTGGAGATGCGGCCACCTGGGTCCCAACAGGGCGGGCGGATCGCACTCTGGTTGGGGATATGTTGAAAATCGGAGGCAGGCAAAGTTGGCACTTCAAACACGGTTCCTAACAAATATCCCAACCGCGTGGGCTTCACCGAACTGCCGGAGTGCTGGAAAGAGGAGCACCGAGGAGTGGTGAGTGCTTTGTTCAGTGCATGCCTTTCTGTGTTTAAGTTTAAATGTTAACGAAATAACATAGGGATTTGGCTCTAAGAGAGTGTAGGATGTGTGTGCATCTTTCAAGGGTCTCCACTCCGGGCACCGCGCACACCCTGGCGTGCACTGCTTGGAAAAGAAAGATCGGTGCGCATAGCTTTTGGAAATTCATAAAATACACACAGGGCACTTTTCAAAAGAACTTGAGAAGCGATGCCGTTTGTGCATTATTTCAAATGTAACTTATAGAAATGGTGCCCAGGGAGGGCGCATCGGGGACCGCCGGATCTGCAGTGACGCAGCGCCCTCTAGTCCGGGCACCTGGCAAGGCGCGCTGCTGTCGGATTCCACGCGGACGGCGAACTTGGACCTGCCGCGCGCTCCGTGGGCGCCAGCGAGCTCGGTCGCCGCCACTGCAGCCTTCGTGTACCACCTACTTGGCCCATTCTTTATAGGATTTTCAAAAATCAGTTTGGGTAAACTGGATGCAGAGTCATTGCTGGAGAAAAGGGTTTTGTTTGGGAACCGTTTTTTTCCTTCCCACTAATCTCCATGAGTCTCTGGGGACAGGGTTAAGGAGGGCCGACTATTTAAAAAGGACATTGCGTTCAGGCTGAATCAAGGTCCTCTTTTATGTGGAAATAGTTGAAATATCAAAAATACACTCATTTTTTTTTCTGCTGGGGCTAAAAGATCTTAATATCATGGCAGCAGTGGAGCCCGCATCTGTGATTTTTCGTGGATCCTGTGGCGACGAAGTGCAACTTGTTCCAGGGATTTTTTTTTTTCAGTGAGCCTGCAAAATTGGAATTCTCAAACAGACGTTTTAGTCAAAGTAAGCGCTAATGTTTATTAATGAATGGCAATTTTCTCCAGAATTTTTTTGTGCCCTTTAGAAAATCCTGTGATTTTCTATGGAATGATACCTTTGTACTTTTTACCATTCTTTCCTCCATCTCCTAGCACTATCCCAAGCCCTCCGTCTCCCCGCCCTCAAACCGTCCGGCTGACGTTCTTGTGTGGCTGGGTTTTGCGGAAGAATTTGGCAAGGGATGCAGACCGGTTGAGCGTGGAGATCGGGTCACCCACTTCCGAAGTGTTCCGTGTATGAAATTAACCTGTAACTCCAGAAGCACTTTGTGCAATGGCATCCGTAACCAAACCAGTGTTTGCATAATTGTGCATTTGTTGGGTGCGTGAATTTGTGTGTATTCTAAAGAGTAAGCAAGGAATATATTGTTACGAACCGGCACCGTCATTCTGCAGCCATTCTGTTTTCTTCCCCGTTATAACATGCCGGTCACCTTACTCTTTTTCAATCACTTTCTTTAGGATGGCTTATGAATTAACTACTTTAACTCTGAACAGCAGACATACTCTAAAACAAAACTCTCTCGCACCATCTGCCTCACGGTCCTCTCCGCACTCCCCCGCTCCCGTCCTAGGGAAATCAGATCTCTTCGTCGTCACAGTTAAAATGTTGGAGCCCCAGAAGACTTCTCGAGGTCAGGTCTGCAGTCGTATCTCGGCCACGTCCCAGCGCTCTGGATCCTTGCCCTGGTCTAGGACGCGCGGACAGAGCGCTAAGCGGAGTCCCGGAGCGGGGCTTCCTTTCTCTTAGGGAATTTGTAGTTGTTCGACTGGGTTTTTCAGTTTGCGGGCCCCCTGGCGGAGGTAA
>NW_022900930.1:20330803-20331493 GCF_012274545.1 Fukomys damarensis
GGATCCTTGCCCTGGTCTAGGACGCGCGGACAGAGCGCTAAGCGGAGTCCCGGAGCGGGGCTTCCTTTCTCTTAGGGAATTTGTAGTTGTTCGACTGGGTTTTTCAGTTTGCGGGCCCCCTGGGGCGGAGTTAAGGTCTCAGAAACTGCGAGGGGCTGCTCAGCTGCCTTTTGTCCAGCGGATTGGGGTTGGGGTGTGTGGGGGGGTGGAGTGGAGGGGAGCTTTGGCCTCGTACCGGGTCTCGGGAGGCTCCGGAGTTTTAAACTGTGCACAAAGAGTTCGCGGAGGAAACTTTTCTCCTTCCCCAGAACTTAGTGTAGATTTCAGGAGAAAGTAGACCGGCGGCTCTAACTACATTCCTTTTGGGATATCTAGTGCTTTAGCCCTCTAAGCAGTTGCAGACCCAGAAGAGGGGCATTCAAATGCAGATTTAGGAATTTCCTGAAGGTTCTAAAAACTCTAAAAGGATGCCTGGGGAGCTTTTTCCTTAGTCTTCAGCAGACTTTTTCCCATCTACTTGAGCAAAGCTAATGTTTCCTCTTTCCTAGCGGGGGACATTCCGAGTTAAACCCTTCCACCAGAGCTGGCCGTAACTAACCGCGGCCTTAGAACAAGCCCCAATCTGTTCCTCGAAGTGTCGCAAGATCGCCCTGGGCGTTTACCCTTCACCTCCAAGGGAGCGGGCCTTTG
>NW_022900930.1:20331632-20331996 GCF_012274545.1 Fukomys damarensis
GCAAACCGGGCCCCCGCTCGGGGGCGCGCTGAGGAGACGAGGCGTGCGGCTCGTGAGCGCCCCGGTGACTTGGAGCCAACTTTGCAGTAAGTTTGATGGCTGTGAAGTTTAGGCTCGAAGGAGCGCGCCTGGAGGCGCTGCGCGCGGGCCGCCTGTGCCCTGGAGGAACGCGACTCAGGTCTCCGGCTTGCGGACCTGCGGCTCCGTGGATTCCTTCCCTAGGCCGTGTGGCTCAGGCTCGTCCTCCCTCCCGGTGTCTCCGAAAAGCGGGTGGTAGGAGGAGCCCGGCTGGAAGCTTTCAGGGACTCGAGTCCTCCTTCCCTCTGGGAAAGTTTAGTCTCGGCGCCGGCTTCGCGGCGGCTCC
>NW_022900930.1:20332212-20475627 GCF_012274545.1 Fukomys damarensis
CGCTGCCCGGAGCTCGGGAGTCCCTCGCGCTCCGCTTCGTCCTCGCCCGGAGCGCGCGCGCCCGCCTGCTGGCTGACCGATCTCGCTCACAGATTATGAAACACTTACACACAGGTGGAGCGAAAGGAAGGCGAATCGCCGAGACTGGTATCTTGGAAGTGGAGTCTCAGGATTCTCTTAGATGTTTCATGTCCTCAGGGAGCACTGCGCCGAGGTTTCAGTGTAACTGGTGGTATGTAGATTCCAAGAGGTGCGATTGCTGGATTTACTGTTGGCAAGAGATTCTGACTCATTTATCCTTAGAGTGCTTTCTCTTAGGAAGCTGCCTTTCTCTTGTCTCTGTAACACCCCGCCCCCATGTGAATTTCAGGGCTTTACAAACAAGGACGCAGTTGTATATTTTAGAGTAAACATTTTCTGTCCAGTTAAAAAAATTTTTTTTAATTTTTGCTTGTGTCTGGTATCATCATTAGGCGACTCCCTGATGCCAGATAGAAGAGCTTTTGTTTGTTTGTTTGTTTAACTTTGGTATTTACAGTTAACCATTAGAATTGTATAATATTTAAAAGTCACATAACCTTCAGATATTTATTAACCTTTTTCAAAAGCAGATTTCTAATGCTTCACATATTCAGTATTGAGTAATTTAAAAAGATATTTATTTACATGTCAAAATCAGGTAATAGTGATGTGTTTTACATTACTCTAGAAGACCTAGTTATTATTCAGCTCGCCCAGTTATTACAGGTACTTATGGAAGAGTGTTCTATTATACAGTTAAATTTTAATTTTTGCCCTTGAGTCTTAGGAGGACAGCTTTGATTTCGCAATTAGAATTGTTCCTCTTTTTATATATGTAGCGTTTAAAATGTAAGGATACTGTATAAAATAATTTATAGTTTTTAAGAATAGAACTTGATGTAACTCTCCAGTTATGCCAGATGTGTCACTTGCCAGGCTCAGTGTAAGCTTTCAGTAGAAATTTGAATTTGTGCACTCATTTCTTGAAAAATTAGCATCGGATAGGAACCAAATTATTTGTCACTGTGGAAGTTGTTGGCCACCTGTATAGTATGTGTTTTTGTCACTGAAGTGTCTTTATTGGATTGTGATCATGTTAGACCATTTAAATTTGTGGTAAAAAATGTGTATGCAAACTAGTAGTATTAAATGCCTTTGAATTTAGCCCTTGAGCCACCTATGAAGTAGTCATTTCTTTGAAATAGAGGTAGAAGAGATTTTTAGCAATTGTCTTTACTCTCATCAAGTTGACCACCACACATTTTCTATCCATGTCTGGCTGGTTTTACATACAATCAAGTACCCAAACCAAATTAATATAGTATTCTTGCATTAAATGTTTCCTCAGTGGCCTGAGTTTTGACCGAAAGGACCTGATTTAGTAAGACTAAGTCATAAGGTTCTATGTCCATTTGAATTGTTTTGAGTGGGAATTAGCAGGGGTGAGTGTTGTGAGTGTGTGTGTGTGTGTGTGTGTATGTGTGTATACTGGATGATGAAGCTGAACTCTGTCTTTTGGTCTCAGTTGCCCAATTTGCAAGTGTCAATTTATCCATAGACTCTGGAAAAGAGTTTTTATTATTTATTTATATATTTATCTGTATCGGGGATTGAACTCGGGTCCTTGCGCTTGAGAGGCAGGCAGCGGAACCACTGAGCTAAATCCGCAGCCCAGGAAGAGTTTTTAAAGAAGTTGCTGTGCATCATTTAAGATCAGAAGGTTGCTGTTTTTGGTCACCTGAGCATTTCACATTTTTTTAAAAATTTCAATTTGATTAATTTATATATTGGACATTTTAAAATGTTTTAGAAGTGTTTAAAGTGTTTTTAAATTTTTTAAACCTGAAAATCCTAGATTTAAATACTGCCAAATTCTTACTTAATTTAATTCTCTACATGAAGGCAAGTCCATGAAGAAATTTAATGTCTTCTATAAGCCACTTAGAAAAATTAGTCATTGTTTAATCTCTGTCCTTCATAGAATCTTAAAGCATTGAGCGTCGTGTTAAGGTCTGCAGCATAGACACTGATGTGGCGCCACTGTAGCTAACTTGGGAGCATTTTTAGATAGGGCGTGACTTGGTTTTGGGCTGCTGGAAATTAGAGCCACCTGTAGGCAGCCATCTGCACTGTTATTACTGGCCTGATGGTCATGGATTGTCTATTTGAAAGGGGCAGGTATATTATTTTCTTATGTTAACCCTCCACATTTCCTCTCCACTATTTATTCTTGCCTTCCGTTTTCTATTCTTGAGTTTTCATCCTTCTGTCCATTCACCCATCCAACAACTGTGGATCTCTTCTGTGCCCACATTGGGCTAAATGTGATACATAGTGGTAAACAAATTAGATATCCTGTCCTGGAGGAGCTTACACATCAATGGGAGGAAAGATTAAACAGTCACAGACTAGTGTGATAGGAGATCCATGAAGATCGGGATAGTCCATCATAGACCGTCAGCTGGCTGGGTAATATGGGATGTCGAATAGGATGAGTACCGAGGGAAGAGGATGGGGCAATAATTCCAAGAAAGGAAGTGACACATGTAAGTTGTAGATACCTTGGTGTGGCTTTATTGTGGTGTGATGAATGGAGACGAGACAAGGGACTTAAGTGTTCCATATTATCCACAGGAAGAATATTGGTTAGGTTATTATCAATGTTTCTTTAATCCTGTTTCTTAATTGACTTCATTTATCCTTTTTCTTTGTTTAGGTAGTACATAGCGAAATCTCTGACACTGATTTAAATTGGTTTATAAAGACATGGAGGATGATCTGTGTAGTGCAGGGGATAAGGATAGAGGAACAGAAAGCACTGTGGAAGAGAATTAGGTTTTATGTGAGAAAAAATACTTCTGTTTACATCCTTTCAGAAATGATAATGGACTAATGGAGATGTTACTTTAGAGCCCTACACTGAGTGCTATCATGGGCTCAGGATAGCTCCGTTGCTGTACTTATTGCAAGTCTGTGGGAAGTAAACCTTTTTGGTTTGAAATAGGGAAGAATATTGGAACTAGACTTGGAAAGTAGGTAAAGGTCGTATTATCAGAATTCTTTATGGCTAGGAATACACTTAGTCAGCAGGTCAAGGGGAAATACTGAGTATCTTCAAACTGCAGTATGGAGAGGGGAAGGTAAAAGGAATATGTTAAAAGGGTAGGAAGCTAAAAAGATTTTAATCCAACCTCTAGTTCCTTTAAAAAATGGAGCTCACAGAATTAAGTAATTTTGTTCAGTTCACGAGGTTGATTAGTGACAAAGCTGTGGTTGGGTCCGTTTTATGCCTCCCTTTCCTTCTCTTTCATTTTGAGGCAGGATTTGAAGTTGTCCAGGCAGGCCTCAGATACAAGATCTTCCTGCCTCAGCTTCCTGGATAGTTCAGATTACAGACATGTGTCGCCATACTCCACCTAAATCTTAAATTTTATGTCTCCCACCCCATTCTTTTCTGTTTGACTTCTTCTCTTGCAAATTTGGGTAACTTGAGAGACAGTAAAAGTTTTCACTGAAAGAAGAACATGCGGTGGAAGATGTGTTTTGCTGTGTGGAACCGGTGAAAAGACTGTAGTTTAAGTCTGATGGTGGTATTTCAGGAATAGTGCTCCAGGGCACCAGGGGGTGAGGGCTTCCGCGTGAGATTCTTCCTGATTGAGGCCGAGTGCACGAGACATGCAGATACAAGAAGAGATGGAAGTTAGAAGCGTGTGATAACAAACTCTCAGGTGAAAGGGGCACTGTATAGAACAAGTACTACAGAGAATAGGGAAAATGTAGCGTCTGTCATTCTTTACATGTTGCGTATTGTGTTTCCTCTTTGTTTCAAGCAGTCTGATAGTATGAAGGATGCAGGGTGTTAGGGAGAGGGTTGAGTAGCATCCAGTGTGACATTAGACTGGAGAAATGAGGAAAGGTCATTTGATTTGGCATTGGCTTGTGGAGTAGGAAGCCGCTTCGGTTGCTAGGCTAGAGCTGAAGGATTTGTGTAGAGCACTTGAGGGTGGCAGTGTTTTTAGAGTTGTAAGGAAGTCAAGATGATGCTGAGAAACTTGTTTTGTTTTTTTCAGAGATTTTTGCCAGTGTAAGAAAAAAAGAAAAATAGGGTGTTAATTTAAAGAAAATGCAGGTTTGAAGGAAGTTTATTTTTAGACGGGAAGAATCTGTGTGTGTTTGTAGACTCAGCAAATGATGGCAGTCATGAAGAGATTGTTGAAAATGTTTGAGTTCCAGGAATAATTTAGAGAAAAAGGCTGCCGAAGAGGCAAAATTATATGCATCAAGATGTCTATTTACAGGCCGGGTGGATCCTCTGTCTTCTGTGGTGGAAGGACAAGAGAAAGTGGGTGAAGAGAACATTTTAAGGAGAAGAAGGAGAGGAGGGCCTTTCTCCATGACGACTCCCACTTCCTTACTGTCCGTGGAGCACGCACACTCCTAATCCGGTGTTAAGTGAGACGCCTGTTTGTGTACCTAAGCACATAGGGAGCATAATTTGACCCAAAATAAAACCTTACTAATTTGGTAGTGGAAATGACTAGTGTTAATTACTGACTACTCTTCCAAAACATTTAAATTATTTCTGTTTGCTGAGAAAAATACATGAGGTGAGTTGATCCTGAATCACAAGAAGGTTAACTTTTCCTTGAGCTTCACCCTGGGTGCAGTTTGTCCCTAGATGTGGGTGTGGTGGTTGGCGGGTGAGCCATAGACAGCAGTCCTGTGTCTCTGGTTGGAAAGAGAGGGCTGAGAAGAGAGCACAGGGAGGCCTTGCCCAGCTTACATGCAGCCCTGTTTACCTGTATGATTTATATTTTGCACTAGCACAGAATAACTAGAAACGGTGGTCTTTGTAATACTGACAGATGTGTTCTATGTGTTCACATCGTGAGCAAGTTAGATTTTTCTACCAAGGATATTAAAAAAGTAGGATATGGGTTGAACTTTCAAAAGGACGAGAACAACTTTCGAACAGTAATTTGGGTCGATTAAATCGTGTATGTGCTGAAGTTTCAAAGTTCTAAGAAAGTCACATTTGTACTTCTACATTGTTAGTATCAGTAGGTTATTCTCAGTAAATTGGAATTAGTTGTTGGTTGTTTGAAGGCAGTATTTACATTAGATCTTAGTGGTAGCAAACAGAATTATTACAGCTCCAGCCAAAACTGTCAGGAGTTACCAGAGTAAGTGCTATAGTCCATGATAAGCTGAAGGCTATATTTCATTTTCTAGATTCGTAACTCTCACTTCCATTTTCACTGAAAATCCTAGTAAGATGGTGTTACAGCTTGTGTTCAAGTGTCCACCCGCAAAGCCTCATGCTTTTTTCAGAATCTAGAGTATGTGACTGACTTATGGTGCGGATAGGTTCAAGGGCACTAAGATTAAGGGCCTGTGTGCTACCTGCCCTAAATAGTCTGAATAAAATAAATAGGCCAGGAAGACATTGTTAAGGTGTCTTGTTGCTTTTGTTACTGTGTGGGCACCATGAAGTGTTCCTCCTCTAAAGGCATCCCTCTGCCACCCTGCCTTGGAGCCAGCCAGGTATGGACTAAAACCTCTGAACTCTGAGCTAAACAGACCTTTCCCATTGAACTGAGTGTTGGGCGTTTTGTCTTAGCAGTGAGAGAAAAGTAACTAACATAGTTTAAAAAGAATTATTATGCATCCAGAAAATAAGTAGGATCTGCTCATTAGTTTTTCATTGTGAGATCTGAAATGTATTTTTGGAAGTTGTGGATTGATTATAGCTGAATAACAGACTTTTTAAAGTGAGATACTATAGTTCCTTTTACTTATATCAAATAGATTGTGGAAATCATTAACATTTTATTTAGTATGCAATATTTTAAAAACTATTTACATTTATTATTTGCTTTTTTAAACCACTTTGTGACATTGCTTTAAAAACCTGGGTGTCTTCCTTGCAGTTTGTAGAAATCTTTTTTTGTTTGGTGGTACTGGGGATCAAACTCAGGTCCTTGCGCTTGCAAGGCAGGCCACCGAACCGCTGAGCTAAATCCCAGGCCAAGAAATCTTTTAAAGAACATTTAAAAGTGACAGTAAGGGGCCAGGGATTTAGCTCAATGGTGCCGCCATCTGCCTCGCAAGTATAACGACCCGAGTTCAATACCCAGTACCCCCCCTAAAAAAGTGACAGTAAGGAAGAGGAGCCTAACTCATTGGTAGAGCAGGTGCTTAGCATGTGTCAGGGGGTTTTGAGTTCAATCTCCAGCACCCATAAAAGAAAAGAATGACCCAAACATAAGCTCCACATTCAGTAACATTAAATTCTGGTGACCTGATTGCTGATGTTAGAAAACAAGAGTATTGGCTAGATTACAAGGAGGGTGAACTTTAATGTTTTTCTACATTTTTATCTTATGTGGAACAAAAAGCTTAATAATGTTTCCCTAATGTGAAGAAGACAAAAAGGACTATTTGTGCGTGTAAGAATGGTGAACTGTAGTAATAAACTGTTTAACAGAATTTGTTTATTGTGTTAAACTGTATCCCACCTGTTGTCTTTGAGGCATATGGAACACTTCTAAATCTTAGGCTATAGATCTAAATATGTGAATATGTATGTTCTCCGCACAGAGGCTATTTTGTGAAGAATGTGCATGTACAGTAATTGAAACATTTTAGAAGAAAGTCAGTATAATGAAATAGAAACATATCAATATCTTACTTTACAAAAAATTATTTTCTCTCCTCTATTTATGGATTTTCAGAAATCTATATTCAATGTATTTAAGCTTTGGACCTGAGGCTGTTTTCCCTAAAAACTGAACTAAGTAAACACACTCAGTTTTCACATTGCAAAATGTGCTTTAGACATACTAAATTACTATAATTTTAAGCATTGTGATCACCTTCTAAATATCCAAGTGTAGCCCTAGGCTAAAATGGTTTCTGGAGTTTACTTTTCATAAGCAGGAACTCTAGATAATAACATACTTCTTAGATGAAATGGTGTTAGTATCCCATCCCACAGCTTTAGTAGTTGTCTTATGTAGAGTAGCAGCCATAGTTTAATCATGGCTTTTACAGTGAAACTTGAGTTTACTATTCTTGGCTGCATTACCGGAGGGTTCATAATATCTCCTAAAATGCAGATTTTTTCCTCATCAGTGAATGCTTTAAATAATTTGTTCTAATTACAGTGGTACTGTATTCTGTCAGTCAAGTTTGCAAAGTAAGTTTGGGATTTTAAAGGTCATCAGTTATGAATCCAGAAAGTTTATTTCCGCTGTGCTGAGAACTGTGGTGGGTGAGTTGCAGAAGGGTGTTTGAGGATCATGTTGGATGGCCACAGGGGCATTGATTGTGCTGAGTGGGAAGGTGGGAGTCTTGGGGAAAGGACAGCTGTGTCCATTTTACATCTTAGGCATTTTCTCTGTGACTTGGGACTTTTCCTCCTCCTCCTCCTCTTCCTCCTCCTCCTCCTCCTCCTCTTTTTTTTTTTTTAATCAGTAGTGGTGAGTGCAGCATAACACCAGTCAGTATTTGCGGATCATTTTCAAGTTCTGAAAGTAGGCTACAAATTCTCTACAAGATTTATATATTTACACTTCTTATCACCCCCTGTCTTTTGGTTTCCTTACCTAGCTCGGTGGCTACTCTGTCTCCTTTGCTTATTGCTCTTCCTCTGCTGCTCACATTTTGAGGAGCAACAAGGTTGCCTGTAAGACTGATTTTCTTTTCTTTATCAGTTTCAAGCTTTCAGTACCATCTGCCATATTCTGACACTCTCCAATCTATATCTCCAGCTGGACTCTCCACTTGAAATCATTTTTTGAGTAACCAGTAGGCTTTTGTGTGTTTGCTTTCTGTTATTGTGACACAATACCTGAGATAATGAACTGAGAAGGAGAAAAGTTTTACTTGCTGTGTCAGCGTTGTCTTTCCTTGGTTGCTTGGTGCTGTTGCTTTGGGCTGGTGGTGGTACAAGAATGTGGCAGGAGCTGAGAGTGGAGGATCTCAGTCCACTTTGTGGTAGGGAAGCAGAGATGGAGAGGAGTTGTGGCCCAAGTGTCCTCTTCAAGGACACATTCCCAATAACCTAACTTCCTTTAAGTACTTACTGACTCCTAAAGGTTCTACCGCCTTCCAAAGTGCTATAAGCAGGTAACACACGGGCTTTCCGGGAGACACTTTTAACCCATAGCAGTGTCCAACCTGTTACTGCAGCATCCTCTAACTGGGCTCCCTACAACTTTTGCTCTTGCTGCCCTGTGTCACACAGATGCCTCAGTGATTCTTCATCGCTTTCAACTAGATGGTGCCATTCACCTGTTGAAAAATCTTGGGTTTCTCATTTTATTTGTAGTAATGTGATAAGAGTCATAATGTCTCCTAAAACATAACGTGGTTTCCTCAAACAAAAAAGTGTTTAACATCACTTTTGTAATCGTTCTTTAAAGCATTTTCTTCATATGTATTTTTATTCCTAGTTTATTAATATTTTAGGGTTGGGATCTTTTTTGCCTTTACTAATCTGTAATTCTACATACCTAGCATACTGCTGCTGACTGATAGCAGATCCATAATCCCTTCAGGTTGAATTGAACTTTCTAGTTTTGTTATAATCACTGGATCATTTTATAAGATTGATATTTTCATGAGCATTAAAACTGTTGACCAAAATGAGATTTATAGTTTAGGGAGAAATGTTTCTTATTTTGTTTAAGCAGAAATTGTTTTCCTAGAGGCTTAAGATCTAATTTCCTTACTGCTGAGGAAAAGGCGTAATAGCTGAAGAACCAGTTAGGGTGCCCAATTTAAATGTGATTCAGTATCATTTAGGTAAGCTTCTAATTGCTTTAAGCATATCAGGTCTCTCCGCACCTCAACTCTGATAAAATGACTAATGACTAAAGTTGGCAGTAGTTGGCAGTAGCTGGAAGTGGCTGGGTTAAGGTACTGTAAATTAATGCTGCCATGCTAATTTCAACCCGGCTAAGAAATGAGCACTCCAGTCTGCTATTTTTTTCACCTTGGTGTAGTATTCACATTTTGTGGGTATTAATTGGAGAGTTACCTTGCAACGGTACCATGCTCTCCTCTTTACACTACTGGGGGCTTTTGTGAAGCTACAGTGGTTTAAAAGGTGAATTTACTGGCATGATAAAAAACAGTCGGTCTGAAAATAATTGTTCCAGTGGACTTGAACTACCCTCACCCTAGTCAGAGGCACAGTTCTTCAACTTCCTTCTTTCCTTCCATAGTCATCCTCTGACCCTCTTGTAGTCTGGTCGCCTTGCTGCATGGATTTGATCCTTTCCATGTGTTGATGACCACAGCTCTTTGTGTGCATCTTGTCTTCTACTGGGGGCTCCTGAGTGACAGGTGGTTCAGGTTTTGAAGATACTAGATACTCAGTGAACTACTGGTTGTTGACAGCAGTGGTGTGATAAAATTTTGCTATTGTGGGTAAGATTTCCTTCTCTGACTTACATGGGAAAATCTCTGATGCCAGACTACTGAATTGTGTTTTTTGTATTGTAGACTGACCTTTTCTGTGTGCTTACTATTTCAGATATTCTATATTAAAGTTTATAATTATCTTAATATCTTTAAAGAGTCATATAATATTAAATGAGATAGTAAACCATTGTTTTGTGTAAGAGTGTATGGAGGGAACATACTCTTTTTTTTTTGGTTTTTTTGAGACAGGGTCTTGCTATGTAGCTCAGGCTGGCCTTGAATTCTCAACAATCCTCTTGCTTCAGCCTACTGAGTGCTGGGATTACAGGTGGATGCCACCATACTGGGCAAACTTAATCATCTTTTGAAGAAATAATGCATTTTGAAGTGAGATTACAAACTATCATGCAAGGTCATATAAAGTCATTGTTGAGAGATTTTTTTCAATTCATTGGAAGAAGCTTTGTATGCTCACAATAATGTAGTAGCATTGATTTTATAAGAACTTGAGCATTTAATTTATTATATATAAGTAAATATAAACAGCATTCACATACCTTTGAAATAATTTCTTACGTTTGCTTGGAAGATTTATGTGTAAGAATAAAATTTAGTTGTTGTAATTGGCAGTCTTTCATAGAATTATTTTATGATTTTTGAGTCATCAAATTGAAAAATAAGAACTTGTCATTCAAAAAATTTTTGTGACACTCACTAATTCTAGACATACTAGAAGAGAGTTTGTTATTAAAAACCCAAAATGATTGTATTTATTTATATTCCATATAGATAGAAAATCCGTTATTAAAATGTCAGGCTTAGAACAATTTATACTTTTTATTTTGTTTTATGTCCCCAAAGTAATACTTTCTATTTCTTCTATTTTAGGTTTCTGAGACTTAAGCAATGGGGAGACATTTGGCCTTGCTTCTGCTTCTTCTCCTCCTTCTCCAACATTTTGGAGATTGCAATAGAAACCAAAGACTTGAACAGACTCAATCTATCCAGTTTACACATTTCCAGTACAACGTCACTGTGCATGAGAACACTGCGGCCAAGACCTATGTTGGGCATCCTGTAAAGATGGGTATTTACATTACAAATCCATTGTGGGAATTAAGGTACAAAATTGTCTCAGGAGATAATGAAAACCTGTTTAAAGCTGAAGAGCAAGTTCTTGGAGACTTTTGCTTTCTAAGAATAAGGACCAAAGGAGGAAATACAGCTATTGTTAATAGAGAAGTGAGAGACCAGTACACATTGATAGTCAAAGCAGTTGAGAAAAACACTAATGCTGAGGCCCGAACAAAGGTCAGAGTGCAAGTGCTGGATACAAATGATTTGAGACCATTATTCTCACCCACCTCATACAGTGTTTCCTTACCAGAAAACACAGCGATAAGGACCAGTATCGCAAGAGTCAGTGCCACAGATGCAGACATAGGAACCAATGGAGAATTTTACTACAGTTTTAAGGAGCGAACAGACATGTTTGCTATTCATCCAACCAGTGGTGCGGTAGTTTTAACTGGTAGACTTGATTGCATGGAGACCCAGCTCTATGAGCTAGAAATACTTGCTGTGGACCGTGGAATGAAACTGTATGGTAGCAGTGGTATCAGCAGCTTGGCAAAGCTAACAGTTCATGTGGAACAGGCCAATGAATGTGCTCCTGTGATAACAGCAGTGACATTGTCACCGTCAGAACTGGACAGAGACCCAACGTATGCAATTGTGACTGCGGATGACTGTGATCAGGGTGCCAATGGGGAAATAGCTTCTCTGAGCATCGTGGCAGGTGACCTTCTTCAACAGTTTAGAACAGTAAGATCCTTTCCAGGGAGTAAAGAGTATAAAGTCAAAGCCATTAGTAGCATTGACTGGGATAGTCATCCTTTTGGCTATAATCTGACACTGCAAGCTAAGGATAAAGGAACTCCTCCCCAGTTTTCTTCAGTAAAAGTTATTCATCTAACTTCTCCACAGTTCAGAGCTGGGCCAGTCAAGTTTGAAAAGGATGTTTACAGAGCAGAAATAAGCGAATTTGCTCCTCCCAATACACCTGTGGTCATAGTAAAAGCCATTCCCAGTTATTCCCATTTGAGGTATGTTTTTAAAAGTACACCTGGAAGAGCTAAATTTAGTTTAAATCACAACACTGGTCTCATTTCCATTTTAGAACCAATTAGAAGACAGCAGGCATCTCATTTTGAATTTGAGGTAACAACAAGTGACCGAAAAGCCTCCACCAAAGTCTTGGTTAAAGTCTTAGGTGCAAATAGCAATCCCCCTGAATTTACCCAGACAGCATACAAAGCATCCTTTGATGAGAATGCACCCATCGGTACTACTGTCTTGAGAGTGAGTGCCGTGGACCCTGATGATGGTGAGAACGGGTATGTGACTTACAGTATTGCAAATATAAATCCTGTGCCATTTGTGATTGACCATTTCACTGGTGCTGTTAGCACCTCAGAAAACTTGGACTATGAACTGATGCCTCGAGTGTATACTCTCAGGATTCGAGCCTCAGACTGGGGCTTGCCATACCGCCGGGAAGTTGAAGTCCTTGCAACAATTACGCTGAATAACTTAAATGACAACACACCTTTGTTTGAGAAAATAAATTGTGAAGGAACAGTTCCCAGAGATTTAAGCGTGGGGGAGCAAATAACTACTGTTTCTGCTATTGATGCTGATGAACTTCAGTTGGTAAGGTATCAGATCGAAGCTGGAAATGAACTAGATTTGTTTGGCTTAAACCCCAACTCTGGAGTTTTGTCATTAAAGCAATCACTAATGGATGGACTATGGGCAAAGGTTTCTTTTCATAGTCTGAGAATTACAGCTACAGATGGAGAAAATTTTGCCACACCATTATATATCAACGTAACTGTGGCTGCCACTCGCAAGCCAGTAAACTTGCAGTGTGAAGAGACTGGTGTTGCCAAAATGCTGGCAGAGAAACTTCTGCAGGCAAATAAATTACACAGTCAGGGAGAGGTTGAGGATATTTTCTTTGATTCCCACTCTGTCAATACTCATGCCCCACTGTTTAGGAATACTCTTCCAACTGGTATCGAGGTAAAGGAAAACCGACCTGTGGGTTCCAGTATAATTTTTATGAATGCTACTGACCTTGACTCGGGCTTCAATGGAAAACTCATCTATTCTATTTCTGGAGGAAATGAGGATAGTTGCTTCATTATTGACATGGATACAGGAATGCTAAAAATTTTATCCCCACTTGACCGTGAAACAACAGACAAATACACTCTGAATATTACTGTTTATGACCTCGGTATACCACAGAAGGCAGCTTGGCGTCTTTTAGATATTATCATTCTGGATGCCAATGATAATCCACCTGAATTTTTACAGGAGAGCTATTTTGTTGAAGTGAGTGAGGACAAAGAAATAAGCAGTGAAATCATCCAGGTCGAAGCCACTGATAAGGATCTGGGGACCAATGGACGTGTGACATACTCTATTCTGACAGATACAGATAAGTTTTCAATTGACAGCACTACTGGAGTTGTTAAAATTGTTCACCCTTTGGATCGTGAAGTACAGCATGTGCATTACTTAAAAATTGAAGCCAGGGATCAAGCCCAAGAAGAACCCCAGTTGCTTTCTACTGTACTTTTGAAAGTATCACTAGAAGATATTAATGACAACCCACCTAAATTTATTCCACCTAACTATCGTGTGAAAGTTCGCGAAGATCTGCCAGAAGGAACCATAATCATGTGGTTAGAGGCCCATGATCCTGATTTAGGTCAGTCTAGCCAAGTGAGATACAGTCTTCTGGACCATGGAGAAGGAAACTTTGATGTGGATAAACTCAGTGGAGCAGTTAGGATTACACAGCAGTTGGACTTTGAGAGGAAGCAAGTGTATAATCTCACAGTGAGGGCAAAAGACAAAGGGAAGCCAGTTTCTTTGTCTTCCACGTGCTATGTGGAAGTTGAGGTGATTGATGTGAATGAGAACTTACACTCACCAGTGTTTTCCAGCTTTGTGGAAAAGGGTGTAGTGAAAGAAGATGTTCCTATTGGCTCATCAATAATGACAGTGTCAGCTCATGATGAAGACACAGGAAGAGATGGGGAGATCCGATATTCCATTAGAGATGGTTCTGGTGTTGGCGTTTTCAAGATAGATGAAGACACAGGTAAATCTGTTTGTATTACTCTGGTTTGACACAGCCCTGCTGTTTTTTTTTTAACATCTGCCTTGTGCTAATTCCTACTCAGTTCCCAGTTGTTTTCATTTAGGGTTCAGTATAGAAATACATGTATGTTTTGTTCTGTTGCTGTATATTTGTATGTATGTTTGTCTGCAGTGAGCCACATAGTTGAAACCAGGGGAGCCCTAATGATTAAGTGAGCTATGACTGAGAACATTGATTATTTTTAACACTGATACTCATTGCTAAGTTTATTCTTTGTATCATCAGAACATTGTTGTGATTTGGGGGTAACTTTGAGAAACTCTTGAGGTTTTTCAAGTTACTGTGTTTGCAGGCTCATATTTAATACAGCCAGCAGCACCATGCCATCCACAGGTTATTTCATACCTGAAAAATTGTGCAGTGCTCACACAGAAGATTGTGTGTTAAAACTTCTGTAATGTAATCTACTTTACCTAGTATCTGCCTAAGGTTTTGTTTGAGAGGCATATGGAAGGTAGTGGACTATTGAATGAAAATACCTGGCTTGGAAAATCCTTGCTCTTTCAGTTGTTAACTCATTGTCTTGGACAGATGGAATATTTTTTAGCTAAGTTTTTTCATCTGTGAGGTAGAGACCCTCAAAATACTTAACTACAAGATTTATGTGACGACACAGTGCATAAACTAGAAAATCTCCTAGTAGGTGTAACATTCATTATTTTTTTGGAAATGGTGGCAATAATTTGCTATGTTACTCTTTCCTGTAGAATAAGGTTCTGAAACTGGGGTCTCCCAACCTGGCCGGTTGATGTGTGTACTCTTTACACTTCCTGCACACATTACTCTGGTGGCAGAGGACTAGGCAATGTCATTGTCCCTGACGGAGTGACAGCGAATGAGCCTTCCAGGACAGGTGTTAGCTCATGCATTTTCTGTCTTCAGAGCCTAGCAAAAAGTGCCTGGCATATAGAAGCTACTGAAAGAATGTTAATAGAAAATGAAGACATGAATATATATTTTGGCTTCTAATGTCCTGCCCTAAGGCATGAATGTGGAAACAGAGGGAGACTGAATAATGATAGCACTAAACAGTGATACGTTGACCTCAGAGTGTTCACTGATGTCATCAGTGTTTCATTTCTGAATCACTGCATTCTAAAAGGGAACTTTTTGTTACATTAAAATTTGATATATTCAGTAATGCCATACACCCACAAAACCCCCAGATTCTTTAGTCAGCACCCGCCCAGTATTTATACTGACATCTGAAGGCGCATAGCATGTGAAAAATGTCACTTGTGTTAGAAGTCGTTATTTTGGAGGCTATACTTTTCTAATGTGCTTTTAATTCAAGGGATTCTTTTTCTAATTTGTAATATACCATTAGCATGTGTTAGATATAGGAAATCTATGGATTAAATATCTAAAATTCTTGTAGTTTAACTCAAGAGAAAATACTGTGTTTGGCAATTACTCATCTAAAAAGTAGAGTGCTATTTTTGTCATACTGTCCAATATAAATTAGAATTTTCAAGGATAAGGTCAATATAGAAAAATATCCAAAAGTTAAGAAGTAAATCCAAAACTATGATTTTACAAATCTTCTAAGAGCAATTATTTTTTACTATTTTGTCTCCAAAGTAGATTTTAAAACCTATAACAAACTGTTACAAGTTAAAGTTGAGTCAGAAAATAGAACTTGAATGTTAGGCTTAAATTATAAGAACCTCGCCTTTGGGTTTTTTCTCTCAAATGAAAAGACTTTTTATTGTTACTTTATAAAGAATCATGTAGAAACTACTATTTTTCACTAAGGAATTGGGTTATTCTTACTACCAAGAAAAAAAAAGCCGGGGGGCGGGGAACAACCAAATAAGGCAAGTGACCTGAAATAGCTCCATGGTAGTTTTCAGAGCTGAAACACAGTGTCAGACGTTCCCAGTGGTAATTTAGGGAGAAGGAGGAGGGTGGCAGGATTATGGGTCTTATGGCTGGCGACTTTATAAAAAGACTGTTTTACATTTGTGTAAATAATGGTATTTAAATATGAGAGAAGCTGGAAATTTCTTGGTCAGTTATTTTGTGGTTCCTGCTTTACAGAGGAAAGTACTCAGGGTATGGTAGACTTGTGTTTATTTGCTTTTTGAAATTGAATAAGTGATGTAATAATATTTACACATTGGACTGGTAAGATTTAAAATATGTAGTTTTGGTGGTAAAGTTACCAGCCCAAGTTATTTTAGAGATTATCAAACAGGACAGTTAGTAATGGTAGCATTCTTTCAAGAAAGAAAAAAAAAATTAAGTGTTGTATGCAGTAGAAAAGAACGGTATTCAGCAGTTTGAAGGTAGTGTTCACTGTTTTTAAGATCTTTCCTTTTTCTCTTTAAATATGTTTAAATCTGAAACATCCCCCTGAAAAGTAGCTTTTTAAAAATACATTCATTCTATCACTTATCCAGATAGATGTCCTCAAAGGCTGTTTCGTTAGCTCTGGATTTTATACATGTTTTGCTAATTGGTTTTGCAGGGAGGTAACATGTCCTTGGGCTGTGGGAATGACAGTCATTTCCGCGTGTGATGTTCTCTGTCTGTATCATGTATCTTTTTCTGGAAAGATCTGTGGGTTTTGGTGAACTGTTGTGACAAATCCGTGCCCACATGATTGCCCTTCCATTTGAGAATTAGAAGGATGCAATGTTACTTGAAAAGTTATTTGGAAAGCCAGACTTGCGAGAGAGCCAATTTCCAGAGCTTGAATTGATTCTTCAAATTTCTTTGCTTAAAATGTACAATGAAGATGCAAAGTAGATTAAACAAAAATATCAGTGGAGCAGGTATCTTTGAAACATATATAATTTCGCATGTAGGTTTGCCTGACATTATCTGAGCATTCACCTCATTTTAACTTCAAATATGTTCTTACTTGCTTTGTTGTGAGATTCAGAGTTAAGAATACATTCTGTTTAGTCTTCATAGGTGATAGATATCCAACAAGTTACTTATTGCTTGAGTACCAAGAAGTTGAATTTTTTGTGGTTGTTAATTTTTAAAACTAGTAGATCGGGCTGAGCATTTTGTTCAGTGGTGCCCTCACTTGCCACATGCCTCACAAGCACAAGGTCCCTAGTTCCATCCCTGGTACCAAAAAAACATAAAGTAGTATCTAGAGAAATGCTTCTCCAAAAGATGATTTTAACTGTTAGTGGAAACTCGTGTTGAAGCAGTGTTTGGCGGAGTCTCTCTTTCTCTGATGTATGGTGATGGGACGCCCCTAGGTATGTTTCCTTTTCAGTCTAGAATAGTTTGATTCAGCATTTGGCCGTTAGTACAGTGCCACTCAGTAAGAGGTTTTCTCCTTCTGGCTTTGTTTATTTAGGGACACTGTTTCTCATTAAGATAAGAGCAACATTTTAAAACTTTTTTTTTTTTTTTTTTGGTACCGGGGATTGAACTCGGGTCTTTGCACTTGCAAGGGAGGCCACCGAACCGCTGAGCTAAATCGATGGACTCCGTTTTAAAACTTAGTAATGCCGTGTTACTTTTAGAATCCCAGTCATGATTTCAGGATTGAAACTTGACATATATTTTGGTGGAAATTGTTGGAATGATTAATGGAAGTAGCTGTTGCAACAAGAAAAATCACTCATGAAATATGGGAAAGAAAATGAAGACTAAATACTTCTTAAGAGAAAATAGCTGCATATTTATGGGAAGTTTTGCTGCACGACGCCTGTATCACTGCCAATCAGAGACTGGCTCCTGAATTTTCTTAGATGGGCACAGGATGAGTGCAGTTGTGTTGTGGAAAGAGACAGAAGGGAATTCTTATCCAGGCTAACCTGATTGTTGACCTCATTGAGAGAGAAAATGTTTTAGATCCCCTCCTGTTTTGGCAGGACTGAATATTCTCATATTTTGGTTATTCATACAACTTTGAAAACTGTGTTTTCCAAACTTAAAGCAGGATAGTCTGTGTATATCCAAGGACCTATGCTTTTTCATTATTACCTGTTCTCTCATGACAGGAAGTGGAATGTAGAGGATTCTAATGGGCTGTGTATCATGACTGAAGAGTCTGGAAGAGGGGCGAAAAGCTGGGCAGCAGTTACAAGTGTGCTGATTGCGGTGGGAGCAGTTCCTTCTATTTGGAGTGGTCTAGAATTCCTGGCAGCGTGAACTTAAATAGATAGTGGTGGGAGGCCCGCTTAGGGAGTTAAGAAATTTGCTGGTGAAAGGGCTTTTGTGTTGCTGTCTCCTCCCTTAAGTGGCAGCAGCTGCTGTCCTCTTCTTTTTGTTCTTCTAGAAAAATTTAAGAGAAAAAGTTACTTCCTAACTACAGCGAGACTGAAAGTCAGGCCATGGCAGGAATTCTGTTATGATAGTGTGCTGTTGCTGTGTTCAGGAGTGAAAATCTGCTCCTTTGTGTGCATGAGATTGTGAGTGTAGGCAGGGCATGGTAATAATAAAGGATCCTCCTCTGAAGCAAAGAATTTTTAAGGTGAAAGGATCTAACTAGAAATCCTAAGAAAATTCTATTTTGTTTTGAAAGAAAACAAGGTCACCTTTTCTTTAGTTATTTCTATGGGATTTAACAAGTTGGTACTATAAGCACTGAGTGAAGAAATCTATCTGGGAGGAAAGGTTAGGATATAAACTGTGAAGGTTGTGTTATGTTTTGAAACAGAGTGTGGTAACACTTTACAATACCTTCATATACATAACTCTGAATGACTTGTAGGAGCCAGGACCTGGACAGTACTGGATTGAAACAACTTACCACATGATCTTTCAGCGGTTTAGATGAAATGACAATAAAGTTGAACATCAGTGTAATAATAACTACATTTCCTTAACTGAGTATTATAACTAGGGGCTGTTCTATGTACTCTGTATGCATTAATTTATTTCTTGCAAGAGCCAGGTAAATACTGTAGATCTCTGTTTTTGATAAGGGGGATATTTACAAAGAGGCTAAGTAACTTGACCAAGCCCAGTTGGATAGTAACACAAAACTATTGCCTCCTAGATCTATTGATCTAGAGATGCTATAAAGAATCCTCTTTGAAAACTCCTAGTTGAATGGTCCTTCCTTCAGTGAAGCTGGGTTGGAGATTTGAGCCCTGAATTTGTGGCTTAGTGGAGGAGTCTTGAATCTAAGAGTCCTCAGATTTTTTTTTTTTCAGAACCACACACTGCCTCGAAATTGAAAGGACTTTGGAATTACTAGTTTTGATATTAAACAACTCAGGATTCCTCCAGTGAGGTAAATCCTAGGGTATATAGGTAGTGAGTTTGCAACTGAAATTATGGTGTCCATTATCAGTAAAAAAGCTGAAATGTAAAGACTATGAATTGCTTGGGGCTTTCTCTTGTCAAATCAATGTTTAAGGTGGTTATTAGGGTCCCAGCTTCAAACCCAGTTTAATCCCTTGGGAAGCAAAGGCTGACCTGGTTTCTTCCTCCCCTTTGAATCCAGTTACTTGTCGCCATTGATCTCTTGCATTGTCCTCCGTGGTCCTTGGCCCCTACAGCGGGCCCCACCAGCCATCTGGTGCATGGTGAGACAGCCAGAGTGAGTGGCAGTGCTTCTTCTCCTCCTTCTGGGTGAGAAAGAGGATCGGATGCTCATAGTTTAATGAGTGGCTTGTAAGGCTGAATTGTCAAGCTTTTATTATTTCCTTAGTTGGTACTTTGTTTTTCTATTTTCAGTTACTCTAATGTCATTAAGAAAAACATGTTGGTTATAAATATTTTATGCTCACCATACAAGACACAGTGCTAAAAAGAACAGTCTTTCATGTCTTTGTTACTAGAAATAAATGGACTTGGAAAGACTGCTGTTGAAGAGCACATGCCTGTGTTTGTGGAATTGGCAGTTGTCCAGTTAACAGCAGTGATAAAAAGTCTAGAAGAGTAGGCACATACTTCAAGTGCTCGTCTTATCAGTCACCTTGTATTGCAGTTCAGCTGTCCCGTGTCTCCTCGGGATGCCTTTTCCTTGTAGGCTTTCTGTGTGGCTGAATGAACTACCCTGTTGAATGGGATTCTTTTTTTTTGTTTTGTTTTGTTTTGTGTTTTTTTTTTTTTTTTTTTTTTTTTTTTTTTTTTTTTTTTTTTTTTTTTTTTGAGCCAGGGTCTCACTGTGTACTTGAGACTGCCCTGGAACTCACCGTGTAGCCCAGGTTGGTCTCGAACTCACAGCGATCCTCCTGCCTCAGCCTCCAGAGTGCTGGGATTACAGGTGTGCACCACCACGCCCGGCTACTGAATGGGATTCTTTAAATTGTCTTTTTATGGGGGATGTTTCTGATAATTTTACCTTATTCTTAATCACTAGAAACTTTTTTCTTAACTGTTAGTAGAATAATTATAGTGAATGTTTATTGATTACTTGCTGTGTACCAACTTTATTATAAGTTTTCTATGTGCATTGTTTAGTAAAATTTGATGCTGTTATACTTTGTTCATCTGGCCAGGTCTGTATTAAATTTTAAAAACATAACAAATAATGAAGATTGTATATACTAACCTTGAAATATTCTGTTCTTCTTCTTAAAATTAAGCAGTGTAATAGAAACTGGTGTGGTTTAAAGTTTGATACATTTGAGGGTATGCTCATAATACAGAGATGATTCTTGAATAGAAGTGTTCCATCTTTCATGGAATCCTACTCCAAACTTTTCATTGACCCCTGTTGGATAGAGTCCAGGATCTGTAGCAGAGCATAATACTCTATAAACTTGCCTGCCTCTTCCAATTTAGTTTCTGTGTGCTGCCCTGATCAGCTCCATTTTCCCCTTACCTTTAGTGTGAAGCCAGCCCTTGCCCTCTGCATGCAGCCCCCAGACTATCCTGAGCTCCATTTCTTCCTGTCTCCTTGCTTTTTCATACATTTTATGATGTAGTCAGCTCTTTCAGGGTCTCACTATATAGTCCAGGCTGGCCTTGAACTCACTGTGTAGCCCAGGCTGGCCTTGAGCTTTCATTGCCTTAGCCTCCAGAGTGCTGGGATTACAGGCATGCATCACCATGCCTGGATTGATCATTTCTTACTATCTCTCTCAACTGTACTTAATAAAACTTCCTTTTCAGACCTTTTTCTTCACATGGAACTAATTGTTCTTTTTATGCACTTTTTTGATTACATGTTCTTTTCTTGTAAATGGTCAGCTCCTTGTGGGTAGAGTCTAAATCTTTTACTATTAGATTCATATAACAAACACTCAATAAATTTTCCATCAGGTTGGCCTAAGCAGCCACTGTTGCCTCTTCTAAGAAGCCTTTCTTTAGGGCGGGAGTCTTCGCTTTGTTCCAAGAGATAGTGTGTGACTGTCTCTTTTATGCCTGTCAGTCTAACCCAAAGTGAACCCAGACTTAATCATCTTACTCCAGTCTAACCCAAAGTGAACCCAGACTTAATCATCTTACTCCTGGCTTCTGAGTCCAGGGGCAGTAGATAGTAACACAATAATTGTGCTTGTGAAAGTTGAGCAAAACTTCTGTTCTGCCACTCTGATGCCTATTTGTAGGCCCCTAATACAGTGATTCTTAATGTGTTTGGCATCACAAACTTTTGAGAATCTGTTGAAGGTTATATATTCTTTTTATTCTTGCTTTGGTTTTTCTTTTATTTTTGTACTGGGGTTAAACCCAGGGCATTTGCCAAAATTACATCTCCTGGCCCTTTTTATTTTTCATTTGGAGACAGGGTGTCACTAAGTCATTAAATTGCCCATTCTGGGCTCAAACTTGTGATCCTCCTGCCTCAGCATCCCAGAGTGCTGGGATTACAGGTTTGCACCACTATGCCTGGCTGTATATTCTTCTTCAGACACACAGTGATTTGGTTTACAATACCTTTGTGAAGTGCTGCACCTGTGCTCATAGACCTGCAGGGCCCTTGGATCCCTGGCTGTAAGTCTCTGTACCAGTGGCTCCAGGATTGCCAGTGTATTTACACATACATTACATGGTACTTAATCTGATACTATGCTTTTTAACACATTTTAATAATAGTTTGTACTTTTATTTCATAAATGATTGAGATTAAACCTTTATAATGAAAAAGTCACTTTTATATATACTTGTACGTTATACCTAAAAACTACTCAACAGAGACTCAAAGAACTTACAGTTCTTTATGTATGTCTGTTTCATCACATGGCCCTATTTCTCCATTGACTATACAAGATACATAGTTGCAGTAAAAGAAATACTACAGATATTACATGTATAAGTTAAGGGTTTGATCTTTACAGTAGTTTGGCCAATTTACCATGGAAATCACCTGTCCTTCCACTACTGGTCTTTTTCTATTAGGGTAAAATAATCTTCCAGAAAACTCAGCCTTCTGACGGAAAAGTTAGCTTTCTTGATAGACTGAAATTTTATGTAAGTGGATTAAAAATTGATAGGCCACATTAGGTTTGTGGATAACTCCCTTCCTTATTCAGTAGAAAAAAATTGAACAATGCTCTGTTTTAAAAGATTATTGGCCATCATGAGAGGAGCATCAAAGTGGCTTTCAAAAAAGATAGTGTATGTATAGCAAAAGTGATCTGATCTGTGGTTTCATAACCAGGTATCTACTCGATACTCTCACTACTTCCAGGAAATGCATATTTTGAGCTCTAGGGCAAACAGTTCCCCCATAAACTCTTAATTGAATGAATCTCCAGGATCTGTTTTTGAGTCGTGAATTGATTTTAGCTCTCATATTGGCTGTCTCAAACACCTGTATTTCTCTCATACATACAGTACAATACAGTACTTGGCACATATTTGGTATTCAGCAAATACTTAGTAATATTCATCTTTTTCTGAACCCAGTAAATGTCACATAATGCTTTTTCTGGAGTTTATTGCTCAGTGAAGTTGCATACATATTCACAAGAAAAAAGATGAGTTTGACGTGTAAATAATGGTCGAGGCAACAGAATGGAAATGTTATCCGTTAGACCTAAAAAAATAATAAAATAAATGTTTTTTCTTAATTGTGTGATGACCTCATTAGAAGATGGAGGCTGGTTAGGAGAGCATGAATATGAAGAATAGCCTTGTTTGATTTTATTTATTTTTTATTTTTAAATTTGTTTGGATTTTTGAGACAGGATCTCACTAAGTAGTGAGGTTCACCTAGAACTCACTGTGTAGCCCAGGCTGGTCTCGAACTCACAGTGATCCTCCTGCCTCAGCCTCCCGAGTGCTGAGATTACAGGCGTGCGCCACCACACCTGACTTGTTTGATTTAAAGTAGCTAGAGTTGGTACTGGAAAGAAGTCAAATTAAGCAATCACATCTATGAACTAAGTGTTAAATTGGAATCCAGTAATTTTCAAAATGTGTGAACTACATATAGTGCTTATCAAGAATTACTTTAATCAGTCAAAAAAAATCTACTTTTGTCCTTTTACCTCCAGAATATAAGCTTCATGAGGGTAGAGGCTGGTGTGTACATCTCTCTCCGTTTGCTTAGAAATGTGCTGGCTTATGGATACCCAGCAAGCGCTTGTTGGATATGTATCAAATTTGAAATTAAATAGATTTTATAAAATATTAATGGGAAACACTTAGCTAGGTTATTATTATTATTTTTTGATTGACTCTTCCTTTCATGAAAGATTGTTCTTTTTTTATTTAGGTTATTATTATTGAGAAAGACATTTAAAGTTTGTTCTGTAGTAGGTTTGCCTATAGTTTGCCTATAGTTACAGCTTCTCTTCCACTTAAAACTCTGTTTTTTGGCTGAGCCATAATTACAAGAATTAGAACAACAGAATGGTTTAGTAGCAATGCAGATTCCTTTTTGTATCTGTTTTTCCTTTTATACAAACACCTTCACGCACCAGATTGAGGATGAAAACCTATAATTAGGAATCCTGAATTCAAAAGCTTTGGAGGAGAATAACCTGAGGTGGCCTGTGTTTGCTTGGGCTGTAGAATGGTGATATTGTCTCATTTTTTTGGATTAAAAAGTATTTCTCCTTGACTATAAAGGTTAAATACCCATTTTATTATATATTATTTAGCAAAATCTTGATCTCCCAACAGACTCTGAGTGGAGTAGTATATTTGTTTAGTTTCATTTATTGATGTATTTCTTAAAATTGAAACAGTTACTTCTAGAGATTCACATTAGTTTTGGAACTGTCTTCTGTATTAAGTTGGGCATATGCATAAATACATTCTTTTAAAAAGTCCTTTATTCTCCCATCTAAGTACTAACCAGGCCTAACCATACTTAGCTTCAGAGATCAGATGGGATCAGTCACGTTCAGGGTGGTATGGTCCTTTGTTGTGTATTGTAATGTCTGGGTTGTTTCTGTCCATGGTGCTTTTAATTTATAAGTAAACCCCTTCTTTTAAAGCCTGGTTAACTAATAGGGGTAAATTCAGTAGCCAGACAATTTTAAGAAGGTAATATGTATGAAAATTATAAACATTTTCCTCCTTTTAGTAACTACATCTAAATATTTAAAATTTTTATTTGGGCCGTGGATTTAGCTCAGTGGTTCGGTGGCCTGCCTTGCAAGTGCAAGGACCCGAGTTCAATCTCTGGTACCAAAAACAAACAAACAAAACAACAACAAAAAACAAATACAATTTTCATTTGCTCTTTGGCTACGTCTCTTGTACTTCAGGCCTGTGGTTTTACCCTTGTGAATAGAAAGAAGTAACTAGTTGCTGCATAAAATGATTAAAGAAGGACAGAAGACCTTTGTGGACATTTTCTTCTTATGTATGTATACAAATGAGTTTGGAAGAGAAAGATTTGGGTTTGAGAGTGGTTCAGCATTACGAGGATGGCAAAATTACATTATAAGAGAGACTGGAATTAAGAGTGAGCAAATCCAAACCTGAATTGAAAAGTTTTTTATTACAGAGAACTGTATCATTTTAGCCTTTTGCTGGAAAACAGACCATCCTAAAAACCACTGTGATGTATGTCACAATCCTGTGCAGGCACAGATCGGGCAGAACAGGTGATTGTTTCCTCTGTTTTCAGCTGGACTCACTCATGTGTTTGATGAGTTGCTCTTCAGCTTGGTGGCTGTGCTTCTGGATTTGGCTGGATATTAGCTGCAGGCAGAGGTTACTCGGGCCTGTCTGTCATCAGCCAGCACCTGTTCTGGACTTGTTCGCAGGATGGCTCTGAGCACTCAGCAAAAGAGGCAGTTCTTTCTCTTGAGGCTCGGCTCAAAATGAATAGATTGTTATTTTCCTGTATTCTGCTCTTAGGACATTGATTCCAAAACAGAAAAAATACTGTGCCTCGTGCTGGGAAGATTTGCAAGGTTTTGTGTTTTTCAGTCTACCTCAGGCAGTTTTGTGTGATTTTTTTTTTCTTTAAAGAAAAGAAATTTTTTGGATATTGAATGTACTTAAAGGCACTTGAAAATTTTCTGTAAAAATAGCTGTGGTATCTTGATAACTTTCTGTCTGATATAGCTTTAAATTTTTAATACAGGCATAATGTGACTGCATTAAAACACACCTTTGAGTTGTTTTTAATACATTTTTATTTAAACTAGAACCTAAGCAGAGTTACCAGGCGTTTCTGTGAAGTCTAAAGATGCCAAGGCAATAGTCCTCCATTGTTGTACATCATTCTAGAGAGAAAGAAAGAGACACTGTCTGATAAAGGCCAATAAGGAGGAGTTATTCACAATAGTCTTTGTTCTGAAGATGTTATTTTGGCCATTAATGCCACTTCTCTTGCTGATTAATTTGTCAAAAATCATTCATTTATTGCTCTACCTTAGAGAATGGAAGACTTGGGGAAAATGGAATTGGAAATTCATAGACTTTGGGGATGTGGAAAAAAAAGTAAAAAAATGGGTGAATGCAGGAGTATTGTTTTGTTCTTTTTAGACTTGATGCATATTTCTAATATACTGCTGAAGTTTAAGCCTAAATTGAAATGTATTAAAAATAACTTAAAGCTGCATTTTAAGACTGGTTAATATTGTGTTGAATTTAGCTTATGTTAAAGTTGTTACTGGGTCAAATATGCAATGAAGCAAATTGGAAAGTGCTGAGTGATGAGTTGAAACAAGTCTCAGGATTTGAAACAGAAACTTACAACTATGGATTGACTAAGCATCCTGCTATTATGTCTGCCTGAAATTTTCAGAGTGGATATCTTTGAGTACATTCACATGGGAAAGGTTGGCATGTTTGTTAACAGACTTTTGTAGAGAAATAAGCCAACCCTAGGATCTATTCTTCTGTTCAAAATGATGAGAAAAACAATGAAGTAAAAAATAATCCTCTGTGACAATAAAGCATAAGTGTTTGTTTATTGCCTGGAGAAAAGTTGAGCAGTCATTAAATATCAAAAAAATTACCCTATTTCTAACATTTCATAGGATTAAATTAAGGTTGTGTAGCAGTTAATTAGCAAACTTTTTAAGAAATGCAGTGTAGAAGCTGGGCATGGGGCGATGTTTGTAATCCCAGGCACTCAGGAAGCCAACATGGTAAGCTTGTGAGTTTAAAGCCAGTCAGGGCAACTTGGTAAGAACTGTGTCTTCAGAAAAAAAGAAAAGAAATCTGGAGAAATTTTGTCTTTTCGTATGTATGATTTTATCTTATAGCATTATGTTTTTAATTATCTCCTTTAGGGTTATAGATGTTGTGGCATTAGTGCCTATAGGTTCCTAATCAGTACAATTTATGTCAACCAAAAACTTAACGAAATGATTCATGCCACAGAGTAGACCATACAACCCACTTAGTAGAAGGTTTCTATTATTTAACATTTTACTCACATACACGTGCCCATGTGAAATATGTGAACTGGTTTTCACAATTTATATGAACACAGTTGTCTAAATTCACAAGCAGTATCTGCTCAATAGTAATAAATGTATTTATAATTTATGACTTAAAATATCCTAGGAACCACAATAAAAAATAAAACACTAGAACAAATTAAATGCAATCATATATTTTATTTTATTTAATCCAACATATCAAAAAGGATAATTTCACAATATAATCAATTAATGACACCTTTAACATTTTTTTCATGTGGATTCTTGAGTATTTACAGAGTGTGTCAAGTTGGAATAGTTCCATTTCAAAAGCTCATTAGCTTACCCTTGTTTCTTTGTGTTTATAGCTATCTGTATTGGTAAGGGACAATGTAATTGAATAGTAACTGAGAAAATGGCTTCGAAAATCTGAAAAAAAATAAAATGGTGTGAAAAATTACTCTGTGCCTTCATTTTTATGATGGGAAAGTGGGTCTAGGAACTTCTAATAAGCTGGTGAATCCAGTATTCTTAAAGAAATTTGCCTGATTCCTTATTTTTTTTGAACTTTGTTATGGTTATTAAAAGTTGGCCACCAACAAAACAAGGCCCAGTTACTCAAGTTAACCGTGAGCCTGTGTCTCATGGTCTATTCTTCCATGATTGGTTGTTGTACCTTTGTGGAAAGGGCGGTAAAAAGAGTTAAGTAGCTCTGAATATTGATACTGTATGAATGCCAGGTACCCTCTTCAGGTGGTATTTAGTGAGGACATTAAAAGCCCATTGTGCTGGTGCTGCACAAAATTTCATGCTGATAGTCTACAATAGATCCTGGCATGGCTTTTAAAAATATTATAGTGAAGCAGTTCTTGTGATGGTAAACTAGTGTCAAAAGCTAGATTCCAAATAATTTTGGAATTATTTGACAGGGGCGATTTCTTTCCAAATGTTAATGGCTGTGCAAAAACAAGCCAGCAATTAATTAAAAAATTTTTTTTGTTTAGGTTTTCTCTTTCTTTTTTTTCCCCATTAGGTTTATTGGTACTTTTTAGGTATACACTAAAGTTATATTCATCACTGGGATCTTGTACCTTTACATGATGTATCCTGGTTCTTACTTTTTGCCTATACCCCTGCCCTCCCTTCACCCCCTCCATCCTTCTGTATTTACAAATACGCCGGGGATTTAGCTCAATGGTTCTGCCACCTGCCTCGCAAGCATAAGGACCCAGGTTCGATCCCTGGTACCAAAAAAAAAAAAATGTTAAGAGTGTGTTCGGGCCGGGGATTTAGCTCAGTGGTTCTGCTGCCTGCCTTGTAAGTGCAAGGACCCAAGTAAAAAAAAAAAAAAAAAAAAAGTTGTATTTACAAAGACTTTTTTTCCATTTTTTTTCTTTTCTCATATTTTTTCTTTTCTCTTCTTTCCTTTTCTCTACCCTTCCCCTACTCCTTTAGACCCTTTCTTCCTATTTCACATTATCAGTTATACAATTTGAATCTTATTTACACTTTTAGTTTTTCATATCAGAGAAACTGTTCAGTATTTACACGTGTGTCCTATTTATTTCACTTATGAATAGCTATACATGACTCTAGTTTTTCATTCTTTATGGCTCAGTAGTACTCTATTTAATAGAAAAACCACATCTTCTTTATTTATCTAGTCTCCATTTAATGGGCATTTGGGTTGTTTCCAAGTTTTAGCTATTACAAACTGTGCCACTGTAAAAATGGGTACACATATATCCCTGTGGTATGATTCTTTTAATTCTTTGGAAAGATACCCAACAGAGGGATGCCTGGGTCAAATGGAACCTCCAGTCCAAGCTCTTTGAGGTATCTCCATATTGATTTCCATAGTGGTTGCACTAGTCTGCACTCCCACCAACAATGAAGAAGGGTTCCTTTCTCCCCACAACCCCGCCAACATTTGTTATTGTGTGATTTCTTGATAGCAGCCATTCTTTGTGGAGTGAGGTGGAATCTCAGTGTTGTTTTCATCTGCATCTCTCAAATGACCAGTGATGTTGAACATTGTTTCATGTATTTATTTGCTGCTTTTTTACTTCTTTGTCTGATAAATGTTTGATCATTTCAGATGCCCATTTTTAAATTGGGTCTTTATATTGGGGGGGAGCTGATTTTTTGAGTTCTTTATACATTTTAGATAATAGACCTTTGTCTGAGGAACAGCTGGTAAAAGTTTTTACCGCACATTGTAGGTTGTCTCTTAGCTCTCTTGGTGGTTTCTCTTGCAGTACAGAAGCTTTTTTAAAATGATGAGATCCCAGTTGTTGATCCTTTGTGCTAGTTCCTGTGCTACTAAGGATTTGTTCATAGAGCTTTTCCTATGCCAATGTTTTTGAGAGTTCTACCTAACTTATCTTCCAGCAAGTTTTTAGATCTTTAATCAACTTGGATTTTAATTTAGTACATGGTGAAAGTTTAGTGTCTAGTTTTAATCTTTAAGCCATCAATTTATTTCAAGTCAGAACTTTGTTTTCAGTTAAAAATTGTCCAGGGATAGCTTTTGTAAAATTATGAGTACATCAAATTTCCTTTTTCAGGATAAGAATCTGTTAGGGAAGTTGCTCCATTCAAATAGCTCATTTGGTTGTGTCCGGGGTTGATAATACACGACAGATTTTCTTTATGTGAAGTATATGATGGCTTAAAATAATATTTTGCAATGTAATTTTCCAAAAGATTTATTTAGACTAGGTCTACCATTTTACAGCAAAGCGAAACCTTCCACAGGTTTTAATTTTTGTAATTCAAATATCTATGTATCTGTATATACACACTTGGAATTCAGAGTCATTAATGAAAAGTAGTTATTGTTGGATAAATTTGATTTTCATGTTTCAGTGGCCCCTTTATTCTTTCTTTTCAGAGTTAAAAAGTTTTGATATTCAGGTTTATACCTTTTTTCTGTGTAAATTTTAAAACATTTCCACTGGGATGGCTTTTTTCTTGTATTTATTTACTTTAATCATGATATTTTTCGTGCCATTGGGTTGAAGTGGACATGGGGGATTGAAAATTGCTATGCCATATAGTCACCACTGCCCTCCTATGTTACAGCTCTGCCTGTTTCCATTTGGGCTTTGGTAGTGTCTCATCAAGAGTTGTGAATGAAGCTTAAGTAAATATATTTATTCTGTGCTGGCCTCTGGCCAGGAAATCTGCTGTAGTGGCTGAAAGATTTTTTTTTTCTTTTTTTCCTTTAAGCTCTTGCTGGGTGAACCATCACTATGACAGGTAAATAGCATTCTTCAATAAAGCTTAAGGAAAAATAGAGCTCCCTCCCACTTCATTTCTTCAGGACTGTGAATGTGGGGATTGTCTAGCTTGGAACTCTATTGATTAGGTCTCTGCCTCCCCAGCTGAAAACAGAGCTGCCCAGGGGCCATTTCACTGCAGGGGATTTGCTGAAACTTGTGTGAAAGGGCCACTTGGGGTCTCATGATTACCTTATGAAGGGGAATCAGTTCAGGCAGCAGAGTACATATTAAGGACCTATTAACTTCTCCAGGCTTCTCTGAAGGATTGAAAAGCTCTTGGGAGCAAGGGAATAATAAAAGGAAATTATTGCCATAGCCACTGAAGGTGCGTCTTGCCCTATCTCTGTGGGTGCATCTGTTGAATTGCAAATTTACTTCCTGCTGGGCCTCCGCTTAGCTTCAGAAGTCCCCTTTAAAAGGTCCTGAAAGGGGAGTTTGAAAATGATTACATAATGTTGACTCTTTTCTTGAACAGTAGACTCTCCATAGCATTGGGACAAAATTAGCAAGGAACTACCCTGTTTTTAAAAAAATATTCCTTATTTTAAAAAGAAAGCAATAGATGGTCATTGTAAAGTGTGGGAAAATGTAGACTGCTATAAAAAGGAATCAAGTAAATCCCACTGCTTAGGCCAGTGTCAAAACATTTTCCTAACCTATATAAACTGGCTCATACACCAACACCTTTCTACCAGTATTTGCTGAATTTTAAAAAAAAGTGCCAGTTACACATACTGTTTTATGAGCTGTATACACACACAGAGCCTTTTTTGATTCATAAGATGTTCTTACAGAATGTGAGTTGGGGTATTTCCATGCCATTATAGAGCTAACCTGTAATACTAGCATAACATGTTTTTGTGCATACAAATTATTTCCCTATTTGCATGTGTCTCTGTTGCCCTAGTGTAAACAACAGGGAGTGAAATTCTAGGTATACAAATTAAGTTTTTAATATAGATTGCTCCATTTCTGACCAGTAATAAAGTTCCCAACAATTCACTCATTTATCTGCATTCTTGTGGCCCTTGACTATTTGGGCTGAAAGATGAAAACCAAAATGATGGTAATTTTGTAAGTGAAAAAAATTACTTAGTGAACTGTTATAATTGAAACAGTGATTATAATTGTTAATTTTGTGGTTGTTCTATTTGTGTGTTTGAAAATTCTGGGCTTTAGAAACAAAACTTTGGAACAGTATTCTCTGATGCAACTTAACTTTTCCACATTTTTGTCTCTGGTGGATATAAGCATTTTAAGCTTATTTCTTTACATAAATTTTTTTTAAAGTCATTGTCTTGTGGGTTGGGGAAGAGTCCTTTAAAAGGGGCTTTACTTATATTTTTTTGTTTAGATGCTATTTATTGCATAAAATCATATGTTTAAGATGAATTTATTATTCTACTCAGAGGTCTTTCAAAATAAAAAATGTATTATTTTTAGAACCAAAGTTCTTGTAAATTAATTTACTATCTCATGTCTGTAGTTAACATATATTCAGCACTATAGTGGTTGAATCAAACAGACTATTTTCTTGATGGGATGATTTGAGAGCAGATTATCAGATTTGTTTTCAGGCAATAAGCAATTCTCGGGCAGCTACTAATTCATGTTAAGAACTTAGCAAACACTATGAAGCAGATAAAAGACACAGAGTCCTATTCACAGTTTACTTGGGTGTAGGACAGTTACAGAGCTCCAAAGAACAAAGTGATAAAAACATTTAAATTAATTATTTAGGCAGTAGGTTCAAGAATTCAATATTAAGATGATTGGAATTAAGTCATAGTGCTGCATTTGAGCAAATTCAGCTCAGATGTTAGGAAGTTACTACTATATAGATTTGAACAAGCTGAGGTGATCTCACTAAGCTCTAGGAATAAAAACTCATTCACAAATCCACAACTGTTTTATTCTTAGTTTTATAGGATATTTTTATATAATTCTGCTAACTCATATAGTCTGGGTTACCAATAAAATGATAAGGATAGCAGAAGCAGGAAGGAAAAATATCTCTACGTATTTTAGAATTGAATGGAGAAGAAAATCCACAAATAATTATGGTACCCAGACTTTCTGCCTTCCTGCACCATGGGGAATTTATTCTAAAGGGCACAGTACTGAATGGATGCATCTTTAATCATCTGGAAGTAAGAAACCCATTATTTTTCGAAACCAGACAGTAGTTGTCTGTTTTAATGGAACAGTTGTTTGATTACAGCTCTTCATGGCTTTATTTCCAAGTGCTTACTTCCCACAGATATTTGAATTCTGGCTTTAGGGATTGCCCTAAGTCAGAGTCAGAGAATTTAGAGTAGGAATCTGGGCTGGATGAATTTATTCTGGTAGTTTTTTTTTTTAAACATAAATTTTCAGGAAGCAAATCCTTATAGCAGCAGATTGCCTACAACATGGGGGCTTAATAGTTTGTTGGATGATTAAAAAAAGACTTACTTTTTTTTTTTGCTCAGCCTTTGCACTAAGCTACTTCCCTAGCCCTTTTGAGACAGTAGTCTCACTGAAGTTCTGAGTTACCCAGGCTGAGCTCAGACTTTGATCCTTCTGCCTCACCTTTCCAGTGTGCTAGGATTATGGGCATGTGGAACCATATCTGGGTAGAAATTGACTCTGAATTTACAGTGGATATGCATATCTTTGGGATGTTAATTATGGTGCAGCCTACTAGATAGAATGGAGAGTTCAGGATCTGCCAGCATTCTATTACTCAATAGAGAAAACGGTTGAGAATAGTCTCTTGTGAGACCCAAGACCTGTCATGTAAAGGTACAAGATCCCAACGATGAATGTAACTGTACTGTATACCTAAAATGCACCAATAAACCCAATGAGAAAAAAATAAAACAACCCCCCCGAAAAAACCAAAAAGCCTTAACTCTCTTCTAACCAAATACATTCCAGCATTATAGAAATCAGTTATGTTTTAATTACAGAATTCCATATGTAGAAAGCATTATCCAGGTTGAAAATAACTTTACGGGTTAAATGCTTTGAAAAGTTAAAGAAAGAAACCTCTAAGATACATTCAAAGGGACAGTTAACTGGGACAAAAATTACTTGAGTGCATAATCCTTACCTAAGGAATAATTGGAAACACTGAAGCATCCCCAGGCTTCATTTGCTGACTATAAAATCGGCAGCAATTAAAAAAAAAATCTAAATGACCTTTCATTTGAAGCAGGAATTTTTAATCCTTCCTATAGTTTGTGTTCTTACTAAAAAAATTAAGGGGGGTTTGGCTTAAATTGCTCCCTCACTGTAGTGGTCATTTGATGTTTTCTAATAGTTCCATGTGCTATTAGCTGTTTGAAATTTTACTTAAAGACAAAAACTCATTACTGCTTATTCAGTCATGAAACTTAAGGCTGTTTCTCCCTTCTGTGAGAAGAGCTTCATGGGATTGCCTTTGCCTTTTGGAATGCCTTGTTTGATCTAAGTATAATAATGCCCTTGGAGTGCCCTTCCTGTAATGAAAGAAAGGTGAGGTAAATCAAAGCAACACCAGATAAGAGAGGAATGTGCTCCTTGGTTACCTCTGTCTTTTTGGCTTTGAGATTGTGACTGTATACGGCACCTTTCCTGCCCAAAGGGTTATGGAGGGCCCTGGTTGACTTTTTTCCTTTTAGGTGTAGTGTGTTATATACAAATGGGATTTGACCTGCTTAATTCCTGAATTCATGACTTCATTTTGGACTTAAAAGGAGTTGCCAGAATGATAAGAGATTGACATTACCAGTTAGTCACAGCCGAACACTATAGTAAATGAAAACCACACATCCTTTGTTTAATATGTTACCCTCTCCAGAGGTTGCCTTTTTTCTTTAAATTGGCTAAATTTTTGTTTAATTTTGTTGTAGTATTCTCAGTGTGGCCTGAAAGTATTTCACTGTGTTGCCATTAATACTAGTGGGGCTATCACCTCTTCTGCTACTTCAGAGTTAATGATTAACATGTGGTCATTCACTTGTGGGAGGAATGTTGATTGCTTTAGAAAATACTTGGTAATTATTTAAAGTTTCTTAAAGAAGCTTGGTAGCTGTTTCATTCTGTTGAAAGTGGGACAAGTGTCAGTTCTACTTTTGTGCCTAAGAATGTTCAGGTGCAGAATGCAGACACATTTTTCTAGGGAGGAAGTACAGTTAACTACCTTAACAGCTGGTGTAAGTCTTGTATGAGAGCCAACAGGAAATTTACAAAAGTGCTTTCTGCCTCTTAGAGCCATAGCCCTGACCCTTGTAAACCTTAGTGTCAAGCAGGAAGCACTGATATGTACAGTTCAGCCTCAGTCTGGGAATGGATAGCATTATCATTGGAGAGGACATCCAGTCTAGACTATACGGTTTAAAAAAGATCTCATTACCAAAAAATCATGTTTCATCATAGACTGAGCTGGTAGGTAAGACTACTACGCAATGTAAAGTTTCTTACAGATGAAGCCGTTTATGCTGAAGATTGCATTCTTTTTTGAATTTTTTGCATGAAATTTCATATATGTTACCTATAAAAATTCAAGGCACAGGAATTTGAAGGGAAAAAATTTCATTATGATCCACTGTTAGGGATGTTCCAGAAATAGAGGACTAGGCATCGAAGGGTTAACACAATCAGACCTTCACTGCTTTGACTTTGTATTCAAAATATTTTGACTTGAAAACCTTGTCCCAATACTCATTTGTTTGGTACGATATACAAGTTAGAACTCAGTAGTGTCCGTTGCCTTGTGACTTGCTACCTTTCCAGCCCACAGTTTGGTCCTCATCATGTTTTGGTAGCTCTCCTATCTCCTGGAACCAATTAATAATGAATACCAGTGTACCACTGTAAGTTTTGTGATGAAATAAACAATAAACTCTGGCTAATTTTTTTAAGTAGACAAACATTTATAGTTTTATCTATCATCAATTTACTTAGTTACTTGCCTAAGTGATTTTTATTGTGCTTATGTGTTGGCTCAGTGGAATTAATGAATTAGCCTTATTGTGTTACAACTACTGAAAACAAGTGGAAAAATCCATCTTATTAAGATTTTATTCAATGCCTTTAAAAAAATCTTTTCTGTGATGATTTTGGGGTTGTTATTCAAATATTTTAACCATTTTCGAATTTTGAGGGGGTTTCTGATAAAAGATTAGTAACTTCAGAGTGTAAGTAGGACTACTGAAGAATGGACTGTAAAAGCTGGTGATCCTCGATGGATCTGTGACCTTAGGGCCAAGCTCTAGTTCATTGAAATAGCCTCGAACCTGGGAGCAGGGCACAGTGAACTGAATATGTGGGGGCAGACTGGGTGGGATCTCCCCAGGACAGCAAAGCAGTAGCCCCTGAAGAGTGAGGACTTTGGAGAAAGCCCCAGAGCCTTTGAAAGTGCAGTGGTGGGAGACTGACTAAGGGTGAAAGCAAGCTTGGGTGAAGCATGGCTCATGCTTTCATTCCTTTGGTACTGAGCACTCGCTGACTGCACAGACGACCGTGCTGGAACCTTCTGGTTGCTGTGTGTAGTCCACTGTGTAGAAGGTAGACAGTGCCATGGTGTTGGTGCATCTTTCTGGGAAGATGAGACAGCTGAGAAACCTGTAGATAAGTGGGACACACACAAACACTCACACACACACACACACACACACACACACACACAATTTCAGCATAGCAGTGCTAGAGAGAAAATAGAGCAATGTCGTAGAAGTTTTCCTGTAGGATTTGTGTGGTCTCCTTTAGATTTTTTATGGTGAGCAAAGGACCATAAAGAAGAAATAAAAGCTGGAACCTGAACTCATTGAAGAGCCAGACATTGGAATGTGATGTTTGACAACAAGGAATAGCAGTCCTGAAATAACAAATAAGCTCATGTGTCTGGAAGCTACATGAGGCAGGTGAGGCAGCTGAGGGTCCTGTCTGTGACTACAGGTGAGTGGTAAGAAACCCTGGGCAGTCCATGCCAGCTGTCCCCAGTGCCCCTTGTATTGAATCTCCCTGCCTTCCCCGAGGTCAGGACTTGCATCTCCCCTACCCCAGAGGTCCTGTTGTTAACTTTTGTCCGTATCCAAGCTTTACGCCTGGCTCCCTGGTGACCTCTGTGACACCTGTCATTGTGCTCCTCCATCCTTCTGCTCCTCTGTTTTGATTGTATGGCAAACTAATTTCCTCTTAGGAAATAGACTTTCTTTTGCCTGTGAACCCTTAAAAATGACATTACTGTTTTAACTAGTTTAAAAAATTCATTAAAAGTAAAAAATAATTTTTTCAGAAACATGTTTTTCTTTCTAATAAGTATGTCTTCATGCATTAATAAAAATCATGTTATTTACATGTTTTTAGTAATTCAGAAGAAATTCCTAGATTCATAATCTAATATAGATTAACAGTGAATCATAGTCGTACACCTAAGTTTTCTTCCCAGATCTTAGATAAGGAGATGTTATGATGTCCCTTATCTCTTCCATGTGATGCTAATAAATTTTTACATTTGATGATTACATATTAACTATGTTATAGTATAAAACTTAAACATTAAAGTTTTCTTTTTAGTAATCATGATATATTCTAGGAATGCCTTCTAATGAACTTGGTTAGTTTTACTTTGTAAAAATGGAACAACTTCTGAAAATAAATGTTTAAAACCTAGTTGTGCCTGGGCGGCTGATTCAAGAGAATTGCAAGTCTTGAACCTAGTCTGGACAGTTTTGAGACTTGGTGCTAAGAAGCCATATGTGGGGTATTAGTGAATACCTATGACCCCAGCACTCTGAGAGGCTAAAAGCAGAATTGCAAGTTTGAGCCCAGAGGAGACAATTTAGGGGGATCTTGTCTCAGAATTTAAATGTTTTAAAAAGGGCTGGGAAGTGCATCTCAGTGTAAAGGCACTGGGTTCAATTCCCAGTATTACTGTCATCACCACCACCACCACCACCACCAAAAGAAGATGTGACAAAATTTCATGAAAATAGTACAGAGTATCTGCAGTCTGGTTGAACGAATGGTCTTTCTTTGCTGTAGATTTTTGCCTGTAGATTCTTCAATTTTTCTTAGTTTTGATTTTCATTTCATATTTGAAATGAGCCTTCATAGTGTCTTCAAAAAAGTTAGCTCTGTAGGTTTTGGGGAATTGAAGGGAGAGTTTAGACCTGACCCCCAATTCAGCAGCATTGATGCGTGCTGTGCTGGGAACATTTAACTCTCCTCTCCTTTCTTTCAGTACTGGGGTTTGCACCCAAGGTCTTCACACTAGGTTACTTACCTAGCCCTTTAATTTTTTTTTCTAAAGATAGGCTTTTGCTAAGTTGTCCAGGTTGTGCTGGATTTTGAATTTCTCTTGCCTCCTAAAGTGCCAAAATTAGAAGTACCTGTCACCAGCCCTGACTTTCACAGCTTTTTTTACATTGCTAATTAAAATAACTTAGTCTAGATTTGGTTTGCTGTGCATGTATCAGTCCCTTTAGTTCAGAGCACCAGGAGTACCGTCACTTTGTTCTTCTATTGTGAGAGTCAGTGTAAGTCACTAGTCTTTAAAAGAGTCACTTGATCTGTTAAGTTTATTCTAATAGTTCTGCTTTGAACACTGCTTCATAATAATGTGATTTTAATAGTTTTCGTTCTTGAATTTCTAATAGCATCTACAAATTTACAGATGTTGGGATTAAGATGTCATATCTTTTTAAGAATAATTGTAAATCTTGGTTTTGCTTTAGTTTTTCAAGCATCAAAATAGACAAGATACTGATTTACTTAATCCTTATCTATTTCTCACTTTTATATGTGAAGAACTGTAGCATAGAGAGGGTAATAAATTGCCAAAGCGACACATTTATCAAAATACACAATTGGGCAGTTACCAGGCATACTGTAGAAATGATTGATTACACTGTTAGAAGAATAGTATATTTAAGTAGCAAAGTTAGAACAAAACCTGCATTCTCTCAAACTTGTTTCCTTCTTAAGTTAGAAAATACTGTATACAGTACTCTTAAGAAGCCATTAGGATATATATGGTACTATTGGAAGATAGGGCCAGGATTACTTTCTAAGATTACTTAGAATTTTAATAACAAATCATTATCTCTGAGATAGTATCAGACTCTTGCTTTTCCCAATGAAGTAATTTTCATTACAAACCAGAAATGCCATTTCACTTTTACTAAAATGTGGGTTAACACACCATTCACTTTTATACTTGCACCTCACTTGAACGTAGTTGGGATTTCAAGCGACTTGAATGTTTTTCATGACTTGGTTTCCAGGTCTGTATCATAATACCTAGTCAGTTACCCTATGGACTTTGGCTTCCTCATCTGTAAAATAAATAGAGGGTCGGACTAAGTGATATTTATTGCTCTGTCTTAATTCTGTGTGTGTGTGTGTGTGTGTGTGTGTGTGTGTATACATGTATGCTTTGTTTGATCATTTAATATTACTAAGTGCGAGCTTCAGAGCTGATCTTTGGTTTGGAAGTAGTGTCCATGTTGGTGGCCACTGGATTGCCTTTGTGAAGGTATATGGGAGTCTGAGTTTGCTACCATAGGGGCAGGTAAATAAGGAGAATATTACAGAAATGACACCATGTAATATGTTTAGTTTTTTTATGGTGTTGTCTACAAATATAAATGTACATAAGTCCTATTCATATTTCATGGTTGTACTATATGTACTAATTCTTGCTATTTTTACCTTATTAAAAGCACATCTGTTAAAAATGTCTTAGCCTTTACCTCTTGCTGCTGGTTATCTCTTTGTACATCTCTTTTTTGAGCAGTTTAATCTGTCAAATTGTGTTTCTTTTGTAAAGGCAAGAATTTAATGCCTGGATATGCCAGTATTATTTCAGAATAGGCATGTAGAGTGAACATATTAAGTTCCCTTTAGTATTTGGTTTAATTAGGAGATATTAAAATTTATAAAATTTTTACTTTTTAAAATATGTACTGAGATAATTGGGAAACTAGTTTATCCCTTTAATGGTTTTTAGTTAACAGTAAGTCTCTTAGTTTACTAGTTCTTTGATTTATGCTTATTTACCAAATTATGAAGTGATCATTTAAGTGTTACCTTGCTTTCATTTGTTTTAGATTTTTTTTTTTTTTCTTTTTGGTACCGGGGATTGAACTTACGTCCTTGCTCTTGCGAGGCAGGCCACTGAACCGAGCTAAATCCCCGGCCATTAGTTTTAGATTTTAACAAATAGCTGTTAAAGCAAACCAGCCGAAGTACTAAAATTGAAAAAAAAATATGGCCACTTCTTTCAAAAATGATTGAAGAAGCAAGTACCTACAGGAGTTTAGAATTATTCTTTTTTTCTTTTCCTGTATTAGTACATTTTAGGTATACAGTACAGTTAACATTCATCATTGGGATCTTGTACCTTTACATGATGTATCTTGGTTCTTATTTTTTCCCCATTTCCCTGCCCTCCCATCAGCCCCTCCACACTTTCCTATTTACAAAGACTTTGTTTCCTTTTTTTTTTCCTTTTCTCTTATTTTTTCTGTTCCCTTCGTACCTTTCCCCTACCCCTCCCACTTCCCCTACACCTGTAGGCCTTTTTTCCTGTTACACATTGTCAATTATACATTTTGATTCTTATTTACACTTTTAGTTTATCACACCAGAGATACTATTCGGTATTTACACATGTGTGTACTATTAATTTCACTCAAGAGTATGTCCTCAATGTACATCACTTCGCTATACATTTCTCTAGTTTCTCATTCTTTATGGCTGAGTAGTACTCTGTCTTACTTAAAAAAACACATCTCTTTTATCCAGTCTCCAGTTGATGGGCATTTAGGCTGTTTCCAAGCTTTAGCTGTTACAAACTGTGCTGCTATAAACATGGGTGAGCATGTGTCACTGTGGTATGATTCTTTTACTTCTTTTGGGAAGATACCCAGAAGGGAAATAGCTGGGTCAAATGGGACCTCTAATCCTACTTGTTTAAGGTATCTCCATACTGATTTCCACAGTGGTTGCACCAGTCTGCACGCACATCAGCAATGAAGAAGGGTTCCTTTCTCCCCGCAGCCCCACCAACATTAGTTACTGGTTGATTTTAGAATTATTCTTTAAAAATGTATTTAAAACCACAGTTGATAAGAAATCATGTATGCTTTTTTCCTTCTATAAATAAGATATATTGTCATGAGTTAAAAATATTTGACATTGTTTAGAGATGCCAGCAAAGTTTTAAGTACCATACCTAGCAGTTTTAAATACCTCACTTAGCAGTTTTAACATGTCTTATCCCTGTTTCATTTTTTAAAAAATAGAATTAAGTTGTCATTTATTCTAAAAATCTTACATGTTTCATCATAAACACTTATCCCCCTCCTTTTGAATTGTACAGTATTTAACTTTCAGAAAAATGTTTAGGAAAGGGCAGATAATATTTAAAACAACAGCTGAGATATTTCTTTGTTATGGATTTGGCTTTTACTTTGGCAGTGAGGAACATGTTTCTCATGTCTTACACATTCGCCCAATTATAACTTTAATCAAGAAGCATTAATTTTTATTTATATTTTCATCTTCTTTGGTGCATACATTTCAGTAACCATTTGACTAATTATAACTTGTATGTAGCAATTAATTTTGTGCATGTTTGAATGTTCTAGTGATTAGATTATACACTTTGCAAATATATATAGCTACATGCTGTACAGTGTTTCTTTTCATACTCTGTATCTTTTATTATCACTATTTTATGAAGTGATAGTATTAAGACAAAATCTTAATGAAGTATTTGTTAGTACTTTGATAAAGGACAACTTTATTAGAAATCTTTGCCTTAATAAAGACTTAAGAGCAAGTATTATTACTCTTGATGTTGTATTTTTAACTTCTCTTGATTTATTTGCTGCTTAAATTTTTTTTTTTTAACTTACAGTACTGGAGATTGAACCTAGGGCCTTTCCTCTGGACTACAACCCCAGTCTTTTTAAAAATTTTATTTTTAATATTTGAGACAGGATCTCACTGAGTTTTCCAGGGTGGGCTCACTTTTTTCTATTCTTCTGTCTCAAGCTTGTAGAAGGCTGGTATTACAGAGGTGTGCCACTATTCCTGACTTGCTTTTTTATTTTTTCTTGACATGTTATTTTATGATTTACCAATCTATTCTTATACAGTCTCTTCAGATGTTAAGAATTGTATCTTCATGGTCTCTATAGTTATGATTTAGCTACAGTCTTTTTCCACCTGCTTTAACTCTATTTCAGAATGTTATATCCTGTTTGCTTAAAATAGTGCAGGTTAAGTAATTCATATCTATGCATTATAGTTAGAATCTTGGTTGTATTCAGTTTGTTAGTGAATACTGCATATTCCAGGAGATTTCTTAACTCTTGATTGTTTAGCTCTTAATTTTAGAATATACAGAAACACCCAGGTGTGTGCCCTGTCTTCTTTGACTTCAAAAACATCGAATTAAAAATTCTTACTTATACAAATACTTCAAATTTTTCTTCCTAAGAAAGTCTGAAGTTAGAAAACAGGTAAATTAGGAAATTAATGCAAATTGATATTTTGCCTTCATAAAGACTCTTAGTAAGATTAAATAATCAGATATTGCAGTGCATTTCAGTGATTATTTAGGAGTTCTTAATTTGAAATGTTTCTTAGCATAAAAAATAATAATTGAATTTCTCCCAAATTATCAGTATCAGTTCATAGCTAGGTTGTTAGCCTGACTTGAATTAAGTTTCTGAGTTCTTACAAATTTTGAGCCTGGCAGTAAAGTAGATGTTAAAATTAAGCAAGTTTTGCCCAGAAATCCCCTTCTATTTGCAAATATTTTGTTCTTGTTTTTGTTTTTCAAAATTTGAGAATTTCTTTGTAGTTAAAATAGAATTTGAGAAGAAAATTTTACGTTGTTTTGGATCAGTAGTACAGATTCAAGGAAAGGAAAATGTCACTTAGAAGTGGACAGTAAGGGTATGGGAATTTATACAGATCTATTACCACAGGTGCCAAAAAATACATGGCATTTTTATTTGGTTCAGTTGATATTTGGTTCATGTAGAACACGTGTTTCTTGTTGCATAACTGAATTGTGTATGGGTCTTAGGTTTTATTTTAAGAAAAATAGGTGACATTTTCTGCATTTAAAATTTGTTTTCTAGGCTCCTAGATAAACCTTAGAACAAGGAGAACCTACACTGTGCATTCGAAGACTGCAGAGATAACTGTTTCTTTTGGGAGGAGCTGTGTGTCACAGTGACAGGAAGAAGTTCATTCTATTCCTTCTTTAGCAAGGGACTGCTTTTAGGAGTTGGCATTGGGCTTAGTCATTTCAACTGACATTTTCATCACTGAATAGTGCCTTGTCTTCATACTGGAACAAACTTTGCAATACAAATACTTTAGGCAGTTACTATGCTGCTTATGAAAACCTGTAAGTCACTCTTTTAAAGGCTGCTTTTATATTTCTGAAATTTCTTAAATTCTGTTAATACACATTGGCTTTTTTAATCCTTTATACATATTGACGTTTAAAAAATAATTTCATACACTTCATAAACGTACAGGTATTCCTAGAAAAATTAAAAAATATAAACAGGAGAAAATAAAATGTACTCATTTCTATAACTGCAGTTCTAACATATATCTTATCCCATCCCTGTTTCTGTCTATCTATCTATCTTTTGTTCCGGGGATTGAACTCTGGTCCTTGCACTTGTGAGGCAGACAGCAGAACCACTGAGCTAAATCTCCGGCCCTGTTTCTTTTTTAAAAAATGGAGTTATATTGTCATTTATTTTAAAAATCTTATTGTTACATGTTTCATCATAAAATTGAGATGGGACCTCAACCTCAGAAGAGACTTAGGGCTTTGTGTAAGAGATATTTGAAAAAAGTAATGGATTGATAAAATATTATGCTGTCCTCAAACAAATACTTATTTAGTTTTCTTCTTTTTCCGTCTATTCTGGTGAATATTTAACTTTCTTTCCCATAAGACCTTATTTTCTCTTCTTAGTTTCCCAAGTGAGTACCTTGCATTACCTGGCCTATAGTAAGCATTAAAGTGTTTTGTTTTATTTTGTTCCTTTTGTAAAACAAGATTTTGATGCATGGGTCAGGCCGGCCTTGAGTTCCCAGTGGTTCTCCTGCACCTCCTCCCAAGTGCTGGGATTATAGGTGTGCGCCTATCAGTAAAGACAGTTCCAGATTTTCTAGCAAGGCCCTGGGTATAATGAACAATGTCGAAGCCTTGTCGATAAACAAGTTATTATCAGGTTATAGTAAAAAAATGTTATATTAATAATTGAGGACTAGAAAAAAAGTCATTGAAATTTCTTTCCAAAAGCAGGTTAATCCTTAACAATTAGTTTTGATCTGATATAAAACTTTTACAGTGGGTTTACAGTTTACTACTCTGGATCTCCCAGCTATCTCTCAGTATTAGTTATTAAGCGTATCCACAACTCAGTTATGATAACCTCACATTTAGTCTGTTCATTTTTATATAGTAGATGATATGATGCAGAAACTTTCTAAATAGAGAATGGGGTTCTTTTGAATTCTTTTTGTAATTTTTTCCTTTTTTTGTTCTAAATGTCACATTGGATGCGCAAGCTTTGTACAGGCAATTCTCTTTACCTATTTAGCCTGTATTTAGTTGGTTTGTAATTTCTGTTGTGTCCTTCTTCCCACCATGGGCAGTTGCTGGCAAACTTTGGTTAAGGTGTTGATATTTTTCCAGTTAACAGTTATGGATTTATGAAGATCTCCTAACCAGGCTTACAAAAAAGGGGTTGGGATTTGAGAGAGACAGCTCTGTTATCAGAAAAAGTTTCTGTGCTAGTTATGTAAACCAGGTTTCAGCTTCTGGCTTCTCTGCTCCTGGGGTTGGGTAGCTTAAGAAAACTCACTTAACTTTGAAGGCTTAAATGAGTTAGTAACTGTGTAGACCAGTAAATTTTCAGCTGTAAGTCTCTGCTTCCAAATATGAAAATTGGAAACTACCCACCTTCATATATTGTATATACAATAATTGTATATACAATATTGTATATTGCATATACAATAATTGTGAATAAACCATATTGCATATACAAGTCTTAAGTGTGCATCCAGTAAATACAAGAAAAGTAATTAATTTTGAAATTCTCTTCTAAAATTTAAAACAAACTTCTAGAAACATTATTTTTGATATGTAAGATATATCCTTTGTATTTTAATGTTTCCAAAGGCTCTTATATGTGTAGTTTTACCCAATTAATAGATATTCAAATGATAACTTTTTAATAGTCAGGGATGATCCTCTTTCAAAAAGAGAGCTTATCCATGAAAGCCCTCATTAACAATATTAATGATCCTGACAGGAAAATCAAAATTTTGAATCATTTCTCAACAAAGCATGACAACATGGTTTAACAGAGCTTGCCTGGGAATGACTCTTTACGGGGCTAAAGAAATCCCTGGGCTTCAACACGTGATGCTTAAAATCTGATTATAAACTTAATTATTATGAGTTTTAGTAAGTTTGCAAGTTAAAAAGGTTCCTCAGCTAATTTTAAAATTGCCACAATTTTAATTGAAAGAGTTGATAGATACACATTTTTTCATTAAAATAATTTAAAGGCAATCAAAATAATGAAAAAAACCAGAATGACAGTTGCTACACAAACAGCTTTTCCTTTAGTCATTAACTTGTGACCTAACTCTAGGAAATATAATTATCGAATTATCTAAACCTAAACTTTTAAAGTAATTCCATGTGTACTTTCAAATGTTAATTGAAATCATTGGAATGTACATTGTTAAACTCCTAAGATTAAATGAAGTAGAGAAATACTTGGAAATGAATGTGTATGTCCTTATTTCCTTCAAATAGATAATGTACATGAACAAACCTAGAGATCTAATGTACAGCATGAAGACTGTAGGTAATAAAATTGTATTGTTTGAGGATTCATGCTGATGAATAGATTTTAGCTGCTTGTGACTTGAAAATAAAATAAACTAATCATATGACATGTCAGAGACATTGATTTACTTCACTGTAGTAAACTTTTTATTGTATATATCCTACCGCATAATTGTATGTACCTTTAGTATACCCAAAACATTGTATTTTTTTAAGTATGTGTAGGATACAGAGGGATAAATAAGATTTTACTGGCAAAACTTTATACAGACTGATATAGCTATTTATATTTTTTATTGTATACATCTTAAATACAGATAATCCATTTTATAGAAATTTACATGTTTACTGGATTTTGGGGGGGAGTCCTCTGAATGTCTTGTTTTCCTTTTTTCTGTTTGTGTGTGATTTTTAAAATTCCATACATAACAATGTATAAAATATTTTATACTCCTTTAGGTTTGCATTTTTCCACTCAATTTGAAAATCAGTGACATCTGTCTGTGTAGTTAATGCACATATCCTCTTTGAAAGCTCTATAATATATATCATCAAATATTAAACCTTAAAGCTTGGTTCCAAAATGCTGTGGTTTGGATGTACTCCCCAAAGGCCTATCCATGTGTTAAGGGCTGATCACCAGCCTGTGGCACTACTAGGAGGTGATGGGACCTTTAAGTGTTGGCACCTAGTTGGAGGAATGTAGGTCATTGGAAGTATGCCTGACCCCTTCCTCACTCTCCCTTCCTGACCACCATGAGGGGAGCAGCCTCCTCTAACATCCCTCCAACCCTGATAGACTACGTCACCCCAGGTCCCAGAGTAATGGCGTCAGTCTGTCATGAACAGAACTAATAGCCTCCTAAACAGAGCCCAATTTAAGAACCTTTCTTAAGTTGATTGCCTCAGTATTTTGCTGTAGTAATAAAAGCTAACACCAGAAAAAAATTTTAATGTCTTATAATCAAAATAAAAAGGGTGGATAAGTAGCCTAGTGTGAAGTCCTTGAGCTTAGTTCCCAGTACCTCCAAACCAAACCAAACCAAGCAAAACACAGCACAACAGAACAAATGTGTGTGACATGGTATGCTAGAAAGGAGGGATCAGTTTATAAATTTATGTTTCCACCATGTTGCTAATTAGAAATATTTTGAGTTGGAGTGCCTGAAAAAACTAATAGCAACATTCTGTTGAAAGCTTAGCATTAGGTCTTGATAGGGGATAAGGTGTGTTAAACAAAGAAATAGGAAAATTCCAGGAAGAAAGATGACTTGAGTCAGTTAAATTATCTTTGGCAGATTTGGTGGCTACTGTGACTTTATTTTTGTTGAAAGTATCTTGCTCCACCTGTGTCAGTTGATGGGCACACTGGCCTCCTGTATTCAGAGATAGTATTTGAGTTCATATCAACATCAGCTATCAGTGGTCAGTAGTAAGAATTATTTTTTATTGAAGATCATTATTTACATTTTGACAAGTTTTCTTGAACATCTAATTCTATACCTGATAAATTTGGGATAAATCAGGAAGAAGACAGTATCAATATCGGTTCAGTTAAATATGCAGACATTAATCCTTTCAGGGAGAAATTTTGCCGTGAGCTCTATTTTCACCTCTGTTTGTCCAGTTCTTTTAGAAAGTGCACATTTTCATTTCCATTCAGTTGAGTTATTTCACTGCATGCATGTTTAAAATTAGTTGCCATAGTGACATCTGGTGGTGGTTTTAAATCCTAGAGAGTATGTTTGGAATTATTAATATTACTTATTAGCTCTGTAATTGTAGCTTCTTTAAGATTTTTAAATTTATTAACATTTTTTTGAAAATGCTTCCATTGTATTCTTGAGATTAGAAAGTTAGGTATTTATTACTTTTGTAATGCTTCCTTAAAGTCAATGAATGATTCCTTGATAACACTGCTGAGTGGAGTGAGTAACAAGCTCCAAATAGACATCACAGATTCTCCACTTGGTAGCACTGCTTTTTTATACTCTAACCTCATCACAGGCATGGTGGTGTTTTCCTGTTATCTCTCACTGGCTTTGATCCTCTTTTCATCTGGCTGGATGCTGTTGTTGCTATCTATGAAAGTGAAAGAGGAAATAGAAAACAGGAGCAAAGGTGGCTTGAGAAGGAAGGAAGCTGAAAGAGGGAGAGGTATTTGAAGACAGAAGGGAAACACAAAGTTTGTAGATGGGTATTTATATGCCCTCAGAAAGATGATATATTGAGTATGTGTCTAAAATGTATAAATTTTAGTTTATTTTAATTTTTTCTCTGTTAAAGGTATTACTTAAAAGTTTTCATAATGGAAACCTGAAAATTTTGTTTCTATTTATCGAATTAAGGTAACTGCTGAAGTTACTAACAGAAGAAATCCATCTGTAATCTGTCTATAAATGCTAATTGTAGCTTTAGGGAAGACTGGTAAAAGAGTAAAGTCAGAGACTTGCAGTGACTTAGTGAATATTTCTAGTCAGGTTCCTAGATGTTGTCTGGTATGCGGGTCATCTCAGAAACCAGGACTTGTGCAGAGAATGGGTTAGATACTAAAGAACCACAGATTACGGAAGTACTTCAGCGTGGGATCTAAACTCTACACAGTCCATGAATTCATGAAATAATAACATTGGGCGTCTTGCTTGTTAAAATGTATATTTTCACTGCCAGTTAATACCACTCTAATTTTCACTCATATTTGAATTGAAATACTTTGTTGTCTCATTTTTAACCTTTACTAATATCTAGAGATTCTTTGGAGCTCTTAAAAATTCTGCTACTGTTACTAGAGGTTGTGTAAGGAAGTATACAGATGTTTCCCTGGGAGAGGCACTTCCCAGCAGAAGTCATATACAGTTTGGCTAGGAATAGAGGGGGAAAGGAAGAGCTGTTTTTATCTTACAAATCTCGTAATATATTTGCCTTTTAGATTTCTTTTTTCCTTTAACCTGATACTAGAGAAAACTTGTGTATATGAATGAACATTTAATACCTTTCTTGATTACTGATATGTATACAAAGTATATGCGATATGAAATCCACCTTGTCTTTTCAGAGTTACTGTGTTAAGTTTGGTTTCATCCATGATTGTCATACTGACAGTAGGACTGCTAATAGGAAATGTTGGTGATTTTTATGTCAGAGAGTCCAGGTATCTGAACTTCAGCTACGCCATTTACTGTAACTTTGGGACAATTTGTCATCTTTGAATTTTTCTTCTGTGGAATGAGGATAATAGAACTACATGTACAGAGACAGTAGAAGTGCAGATTAAATAAGATAATACATGTAAAATACTTACATTGCCTGACATACAGTAAACATTCAGTAAATGATTTCTGCGATTATCATTTTTAAAAATGCCCATGATCATATTTAAAGGAATAGTTATTTTTTTTGAAAAAGTGGTGAATAAAATTGCCATGTATCTATCTACTTGAAAATTTCCATTAATACTTCACTTGCCAGATGGATTTAATTTCATTGTAATAAAGTGGCAGAACACAAGAAAAGCATAAGTACATTTGTTTTGTTCATATATGTTTGTACAGAGAACATCCTGTATCCCCAACTGCCATTATGTCAGGGGAGGGTAATGATGAATAATAGAAATTAGAAATGATTATTCTTTTGGACAACAAATATAATTTTTATAGTTTAATGAATGGATTAAGTATGTATAATTTAAGTCTGAGGTAAAGGGGAAGTATATTTGAGTTTTATCTTCAGATAATAACACCTACACAGTTCATTTAGCTCCTTTTCCTTAATTCTGAGGCTTTTGTTCTGTGTGTTTACAAGAATTAAAGATCTTTTTGGAAAGTTCAGTGAGAATTAATGAAGCAGTTGTAGGTAATTACAGTGCTTCCTGGTGGCCATAAACATTCATCTTACTATATTTCATCTCACAGTTATTTGGTTGAGTTTCTAGCACTCAGTATAAGTTTTTCTGACATTAACCTCAGATAGGCAAATACTTAAATAATGATCATAATGTACACATACAAATGGTGAATGTAGTTAATAACAGTGTATTCTTGAAAATTGCTGAGAGGATATTGTGTTTTTATCTCAAAAAATGGTATGTGAGGTAATGAATGTTTTAGTTAACTCAATCAATAAATGTGTGCATATTTCAGTGTCATGATGTATACAGTAAATACATATGGTTTTCAAAGAAATCAGAATACAGATTTTTGGTTGAAATAAGAATATTTCATTGCTGAACACAGCTGAAATTGATAGTTGTTGTTTTCCTTGCAATATTTTGCATTAAATTGAAAATACTAGCTAGTGATTCTAGAGGTAGACAATATTTAAAGTTCAGCCTAAACCATGGTATTGAACACTAAGAGTTATCATCAATTCAGAATGATGAATCCGTGAAAAAAATGCAGCAATATATTTTGGGAAATAAAGGACAAGATTTCACAATTGAATAAAAAAGTAGAATTTGCCTGAGACAATCACTGTTTTCACTTTTAATTATTTTGAGAGGTTGTTAAACCTGGGATTAATTAGAGCTTTGATAATTTTCAGTGGCTGGCCCAAAACAATATAGATTTTTAAAACCTTTCTAATAATCAAGACTCCATCTTTTTGTTGCCAACAAGAAATGTGTACTCGTTTGATTCTCAGTGAAAGACTTTATATTAACCCCAGTTAAGATACTTAGGCATTTTATTTATTCATTTGATAAACATTTATTGAGGTTTGTGCAGACTATTTGAGGACATACCCTTTTACAGTTTCTAGTGTAGCTGAAGAACTTATATTTTTAATGCATGCTGATCATCTTGTGATTTGCTTAGTGAGATTAAAAGAAAAGAAGGACTCAGTACATAAGAGACTTGGGCAATCCGTCATTCTGAAATTTGAAGATCTGTATTATGTTTTCTTAGCCACTTAAAAGGGTGTGCGGAAACTCCACTAATACAGTGTTCTTCCTATCTTCTTCCCCAAGTTTGACAGTAGTTAAAGAAATGCTGTGGGGGAGCATGAGACTAACCTGTAGGAAAGCCATCACATGCCAGCCAGCCATAATTTCATCTTTGGAAATACAAAGTTTGTCTTTAGATGATCACTTAGTACCCATTCAAGGAGTTGTTAGTAAACACTTTTAAAAGGTAATCAAGTGCTTGAATGACACTTAATTCTGTATTTTTGTGGTCTATATTATGTGGCATATGATGATGTAATCATCATACATGAATTCATTTAATCAAACCATAAGGAACATACTGTTATTATCTCCTTGTAGAGGAAACAAAACTGAGGTGCAGAGAGGTTAGATAACTTGGTTAAGATCATGCAAATAGTGAGTAGCACATAGCCCTTAATAAGTTATTTTTAGGCTGACACTTTCTCGAAGTGACATTTTTTTGTTGTTGTTGTTGTTGACATGCTGCTTTATGCTTTTCTTCTTTCTCTCTAGGTGTCATAGAAACTTCAGATAGACTGGACCGTGAGTCAACGTCCCATTATTGGCTTACGGTGTATGCAACAGATCAGGGTGTCGTTCCGCTTTCATCGTTTATAGAGGTCTACATAGAGATTGAAGATGTCAATGACAATGCACCACAGACTTCAGAGCCTGTTTATTATCCAGAAATAATGGAAAATTCTCCTAAGGATGTATCTGTAGTCCAAATTGAAGCATTTGATCCAGATTCCAGCTCTAATGACAAGTTAATGTACAAAATTACAAGTGGAAATCCACAAGGATTCTTTTCAATACATCCTAAAACAGGTATGTGTTTGCACTATTGTATGAAATCTTTATGCTTATATTCTCCTGATATGGGGAAAATTAAGAATAAATGTTTATCGGGCCAGAGATTTAGCTCGGTGCTGGCATCTGCCCCTCCTGCAAGCACAAGGTCCTGAGTTCGATCCCCGGTATACCCCCCGACCAAGAATAAGTGTTTATCTGTTGCAGACTTTAGTTTTGGTAAGTCATTTTCCTTTTGATTTATTCAAGACAAGCCTTTATTTTCAGTGCTATTTGTTCTGAGTTTTCCCTTTGAGTTTGCTTTTATAAAGCTATTTTGTGATTTTGCTCATTAGTAGAGTTTCACTTTGAGGTTAAAAGCAAACACTGTTATTTCAGTAGTAATTCCTAAATGAGTGATCTTAAACTTAAATGTAATTCTGCTACTAAGTAAATGAATTTTTATAACTGCTGTTTTGTAACGAGTACTCGAAGAATTTATTTCACAATTCCCTAAGTTTTAAAATATTGTTTTAAATTTCTCCCATAGAGCAGTGATGAAACTTTATGCGAGGGGCTTGACACGAACAGTTTCCACTTGGGAATGGTTACTTTCTTGAATTGAGACCTCCATTCTTTTCCTTCTCTCAGTGTCTGTGACTCCCTGCTTCCAAGAAGATAGCCCTGTGCCTCCCAAATTCTCTTCCAAAATCCTTTTAAACGTATGATCTTTGCTTTTATTCATTTAACAGTGTATTTTACTTTGTCTTAGTTCTTTGGTCCCCTTTGTATGATTTCACAAAAAGATACTTTGCATAGTTATGTGTACAGTGAAAACTTAAGAATATATTTGTGCTATGAAAACCTCACACGTGAGTGTAGAGCACTTTTATCTATCAGGTAAAATAGCAAGAGGCAGATTAATTGAGGGGGGGTATACTCACAGGAAGAGGCAACTGCTTGTCAAAAAGATGACTGACCTAAAACAAAGATGTATAGTTATTTAGTCCTTGCTGGTAGAATTTCAATAACAAAACTTTTTGAAGGGCAAGATTTATTGAATAATTTTACACCTCTACCTTAGCTCTGCTTATTATATCTTTCCTTACTCTAAAGTAATTGCCCTGTTTAGTGTTTATTTGAAATGTCAAGGAAATAAGAAACAAAAATAAAAATAAGTTTCTTTACGTGTCTTTGTTTTCCTAATTTTGGCATCATTCTTATTTCCTGTTTTCTTCAGTTGATCTTAAATAGAAGCAATTCTTAAGGTGGAAAAAAGCATGAATTTAAGATATGTTTAGCAGATGCCCAACAAAAGATACTTGAAGCTGGGCATGGTGGCACACACCTGTAATCCCAGTGATCAGGAGGTTGAGGCAGGAAGATCATCAACAGTTTTGAGGCCAACCTGGGCTACGCAGTGATGTGGAGTCCAGCCTGAGCAACATAACGAGACCCTCCCTCAAAAAAAAAAAAAGATGAGAGGGTTCAACCTATGTATGAAATATTTTGTCTCTTGAAAAGTATGGGTGAGGCCAACCTGGGCAGCTTAGAGAGACTCTGTCTCAAAATAAAATAGGGAATGGTGGGGGATACAGCTCAGCAGTGGGTTCAGTCCCTAGTATTGGGGTGTGTGGTGTGAAGGAAACTTCACATTCTGAAGACCCTTTTTTTGATAAAAGTAAATTTAAGTTCAAAATTTATTTTGATTGCAGTATCATATACATTTTACTTTTGAGGCAGTTATAGACTAGTCCTTTGGACAAATTCTAGTATTTTCCTCTAATGGAGTTTGAATTCTTAGAAAATTGATGATTGATTATTAAGATTGATTGATTCTTGTAAGACTAATTATATATAGGAGAGAAATTTACAGGACCTGGTAGTTTTGGGGGGGCATGGGGAATAGAATGTAGGACTGTGAGCTCAACAAAAAGGCTAGGATTAAGACAAGACCATGCCAGACTGCAAACAGCCTCTATAAATAATTAATGAAAGGCTTTTTTAGCAGTCTGACCATATAGTATTTTTTCTATGTTCAAGTAGCAATTAAATTTACCTCCTTTTTTGGTGAAATAAAGTAGAAGAGAACTAAAAGGTAAAATTTTAGAAGGAATTGTCAGATATAAAAGAAGGTTAGAAGTTTATAAGATTTTAGAGTCCAGAGACTACAGAGAGGGAGCAGAGTTTCTTTATCACAACTTTGAGAAAAAGAAGTTCAGAAGGAAAAGCCTTGAGTTGGTTAATCAAGAATGTGTAACTACTCCTATTTTTAAATTGTTTAATACTGTAAATTGAACTCAGGACCTTGAGCTTGCCAGGCAGGCACTGTGCCACTCATCACATCCCTGGCAGTGGGGTAGACTTTGATTTTTTATTTATTTCTTTGGTATCAGGGATCGAACTCAGGATCTCATGCTCGTGAGGCAGGCGGCAGCACCACTGAGCTAATGGGATAGACTTTTAAAAGTTTTCATCCCTCTTAGGTTTTCTGCTCTAGATTAAACTAAGTGCTCTTTGAAGAAACAAGCAAAGCACCAGTAAATGTCCTTTTGATTATCTGAGCAAAAACTGTCAGAGGTCTGGGCATAATTTATATCAGAAGGAGAAGGAGGAAAACGTTTAAGGAAATTGTACAGATTAGGGAGCCTTGAAATGTCTCTTATCCCCATGGCCTCTGAAATAATGCTATCACTGCTCTTATGTCTTACTAGAGAACCCTGATTGGTATGGCATTGCCACTCTATTGTAAATCACTCCATTCTGAAAACTCCAAAAAAGAGGTCTGTTTACCGAGGTTTCTGTGCTCTTTCTTATCCTTAGCAAGAACAGATTCCTTCCAGGGTTTTATAGCTGCTGCCTAGTGGGACATACATCATCTAGCTGGTAGGGCAGCAGAAAAGTATTCATCAGCTTTTACAAAGAGGTTTTGTGTTTTTATGACTTGAAGGCAGGTAATAGTGGACAATAAGGATAGAGCACAGGAATATTTGTTGTGAAGCTATGGGGTTAGTGAAGAAGTCTGATTTTTCCACAAATCACCTACCATCTCTAAAGATAAAAAAAATTCAGAGAGTATTATAGAAGAATATAATACAGGTTCTTAAGATCTGCCTCTGAAGTCATCTGTTCCCCCAGATTGGCAGAAAGTTTAAGCAGATACTCAAAGTCCAAAGTGTATATGCGTCATCTTTCTCAAAACCTTTATTTATTTTTGGCAGGAATATTAGTAAAATGAGGCTAGTTTTCCACCATGTGGTGGAAGAAAGTTCTATGAATCATTCATCTATAATACCACCTGTGAACCCTGTATCATGTTACTTAATAATTAATGACTGAGTGAGAAAATCACTGGGCTGGAAGTCAGGAGATGTGGTCCTTAGTAAGGCTTTCTTTCTGAGGTCTTTGGACGAATGGACTTTTGTGTTCAACCGTGAATGAATATTTTGCAGTGCTATTAAGGGTTAGTTTTATGGCTTGTATCTTGATGTTCCCCCCTAAAGCCTCATGTAGTCATAGGTCTCTGGATCTAGAGTGCGTGATGCTGGGATTAAGGATGTGGTTCTGGGATTGATTTGTGATATGATGCTAGGATTAAGGCTGCCCCAACCTGGGCGTGAGTGCTACCTACCCTAGGCCCATAGCTTGGATAGAATATATAAGTAACAGAAAGAGAGCTGCTGTTGTCACTGTCGCTTGTTGCTGCCTTTCTCCTCTGGGATGATGCCCCTTTTCTGATATATATGCTTTTGTTGACAGCACAGACTTCTATATAAACTTTTTTGGTTTGTTTATATTAGGATATATTTTTCTTTTTTAAAAATAAATTATGCATTTATTCAAGGCAGGAGAGAAACACGGAGGTAGGACATTACGTTGTTCAGGGTCTTCCTGACAGCCCCAGCTCCTGCAAACACGACGGCTGCAGTTTTGTGCTGTGTCAAGGACAGAGAAGAAAGGGATCCTGGAACAAATGGGACCAGTGTCAGCTTTGCAGGTTTTCTTATTCACAAGAAACCGCGGGAAACTGACACCATCCTTGCAAATTCTCTTTTTAGTTAAGTAATCAGTTTGAGCCTGGAGGAGTGATATGCAACAAAGAATCCACTTACAGTTTTGAAGCTTACTTTTTAGGCATGTACTCACACTGGAAAGGGCCTCAGAGACTTATTCTCTTACTTGTATGCTTGATATTTTTCAAGTTTTTGATTCAAAGCAAGTAATTTTTTTAATTTTTAGAAAGCTTTTTGCAGCGTAACTAACAGAGTAAATTGCACATTTTTGAAGTCTATAATTTAAGTTTTGACGTTTATATATCCGAGAAGCCATTACCACAGTCAAACAGATGAACATATCCTTGACTTCCTAACGTTTCCTCAGCACTTCCCTCCCTCTGCTTCATCCTGCACCTCTCCCTAGGTAACCCCTGATCTGCTGTCTGTCCTATCATATTAGCTATATTTTGCATTTCCTGCAGTTTTACACAGGTGAATTCAAATAGTATGTACCCTTTTAGTGAAATTTCTTACACCTAGCATATTTATTTCAAAATTCATGCATATGTGTTGTGTATCAGTAATGCATCTCTTTTCTTTTTACTGGGACTGAACCCAATACCTTTGCACTAAGCTACATCTGCAGCCCATTTATTCTCTTATTTATTTTTTTATTGTCAGGGTCTTGCTGTGTTACTCAGGTTGGGCTTAAATTTGGAACCCCCCTGTTTCAGCCTACCAGGTACTGGGATTACAGGTGTGTGACACCGTGCCCAGCAACAGTTTGTGTATACATTCGCCTGTTGGTAGATACTTATATTATTGCCACATTTTGGCTCTTAGAAATAAAGCTTCTGTGAGGATTGATAAAGTCTTCACATTGACTTATATTTCCATTTCTCATGGTTTTTAATGTAAGAATACATGGGTTTTTTTTTCTTATCCTTGTACAAGTTGTATTGTGGTATGCCCACTGAGAGGCATTTGCAGTTTTTCTCATAGAAGTATTAAATGCTGTGCTTTAGAAATCCCTTTATTACGGTTATTGATGGACTTGCCACATTATTATGATGATACATGCATTATATTTGACTTTTGCTGCCCATTTCACTGATCCACTGATTTTACTTACCTAGTAAATATATTATTTTTTACTTCCTCTTATTGGTGTACATTTTCTTGTGGGTTAGGAACAAATCACTGAGAATTTTATTTTACAGATAAAATGAATTCATTAAAATGAGTATATAAAAAGTATGGACTCTTTTTGAGTTTGGTTTTATCTGTATGTGCATCTCTAAAGGGTTTTGTTCCTTTGACAACTGCTGTATCTATTCGGTCCTCTTGAGATTTTAGATGCTATCCCAACTCTTTTGAGCCTATTTCAGCTTAATCTTATAACTTTCCTCTTTAAAATGCCATTTATTTGGAAGGGCATCTTTGACCTAAAGACCTTCTCACTTTTGGATGAAGAACACATTACATTGTTAGTCTAAGTCTCACTGGTGGTCCCTCTTTGGACTGACTTCCATCAAGCTGGGTGAACTTGAAGGAGACAATCGCAAGAGACCAGTGAACCCTGGCTTTTTTTTTTTTTTTAATCTTTCTGTCTTATTCACTTGTCCTTTTTATACCTCTATTCTACCCTATGCCATCTCTTGCCCTTACTTTAAACTTTTATTAACAATCAGAGGGGCACGGACCAGGGTACCTTACGTGTGCATTGTACTTTGTATATTACAAGCAACTTTCACATTCTTAAGAACCATATGAGACAGGTGGAAACTACAAATACCAAGAGTTTATTGTGTTTGTCTTTTGTATTTTTCCAAGATTACAAATAATCACATAATTTTAGAGAGGTTAAGGCCACTGAGAGGTCCAAACCAGACAAGCAGAATTTCCTAAGTGCTACTTCTTGGTACACAGTGTCTTTGATGTATGAGTATAGTTTGGAGCCAGTTTTTCTATAATTTAGTCTTAAGAAACTGTATCACATAATAGGTGCTTTTTAGACTAACATTATTTCTGTGGTGCTTGCAGATCATCAGGATGGTTCTAAATAATACTAAGTGTTTAAACTTGTTTGCATTAAACATGTACTGTAGGACTCTAGAGCTTTTTCACATAATTTGCAAGCCATGCGATCTCTGTCTCAACTACCCTGCTCTGCCATTAAAGAATGAAAGCTGGAATAATCAGTATGGAAATGAACAAACAAGGCTGTATTCCAGTAAAACTTAAAGACATTGAAATTGGACTTTGTATAGTTTTTAAGTATCATAAAATTTTGAGCCCATTTAAAAATGTACCTGCCATACAAGATTAGTAGTAAATTCCTGACCTCTGATGTGTCAGTAGATTAATTAATAGAACTAATTATTGATTTTTCTTTGTGAAGAAATGTCTTTTTGATATTTCTGAGTAACCGTTGAATTACTGAGAAAAGATAATATGTGATTTGCTTCTCTGGGTTCCTTAAAACTCTTTTTTAATGGGCCGGGGATTTAGCTCAGTGGCACTGAGCCTGCCTTGTAAGTGCAAGGTCCTGAGTTCAATCCCTGGTATTGGAAAAACAAAAAACTCTTGTTTAAAACCCTGTAATAGTTTACCCCAAGTATTACTCAGCCAGGTCTTTTGTTTGCACACTGACTATCCAGAGCATCTCCAGAGCAGGTGTCATTTCTACCAATCACTTCTTGTATTTAATTAGATAACTGTCAATTTAATATTTCCCATCGTCTTATAAAATTAATGAAAAATACATAATTTTTGGTTATCCCATATTTAAATAATTGGACTGGTAAGTGGTTAAAGACAGCATTTAGATTATTCATTGTCAAGACTGAAATCTCAGGATTTAGCAAGTTGATATTAGACTCTTGGAAATTGATTGTAGACTATTAGATCTCTTCTATTTTGAGAAATAACTTTTTCATTGGAGTACAATCTTGCTAAATTTTGAGATCTTCACAATTTTTTGCTAGTATATCCTGTTAAAATAATTGACATAGTCTCAGTTCTTTAATATTCCCCACTCCCTCCTTTTCATTATCTTTTTCTGGTTTGTCTTTATGCTCAAATTATAATTTCTTATGCTTTGTAGAAGACAGTGGTGTACAATGGAATGTTTTTCATTTGTTTACACAGTGTATTTACTGTACAATTTTATGTTGGATATAAGAAATGTGACTTTAAGATTTGATTGCAGATAGATTTGGTAGAGGTACATAGGTTGTATGTAGTAACCCTAGAGATAAAAATCACAAAATGCTTTAATAGCTAGTAGTGTTCTGTGTACTCATCCTGTTCTCTTCCTGTATCACTTTGCAACTATTGTTTTCTGAACCAGAGTAAATGGCATTTCATTGTGGCCTGGGATGGAGACTGAGCAAAATGTAATAGGAAATAGCTACAGCTGCAAACAACTTCCAAGGGTTTCCGGTAACATTTGATAGTTGCAAAAGAAGGAAATGAAGGTCCAGTCATGTTAACAGTGCAGGAATTCAGTTTTTAAAAAAGTTTACCTACTTGTAGTTTTTACCAAGATATGTACAGTTTTAAGAAGGAATATATAGATTTTCCTTACCTGTTCCTCATGCTAATTTTTACTTTATAGTGAACTGTATTATTCTTAGTCTGAAAGAAGTCCCATTTTATTCAGTGCCCTTTCTGCACGTGTTGATACTGAGTCTTTCTCCTAAAATCTATTTTCATCAAATTTTTAGGATAAATTATATTAAGGAGAATTCTAGGTTTTTAATAATGTTGCACAATATCATTTGCTATAATTATATTTAAGAGTTTGCATTTGGTTTCTAAGTGAGATTAGTCTTTTATGTCAACATGATATTAACCTTACAGTGGGTTAGGTTCCTTCTCTCTTCCTGCTGTAGTTAACATTGTAATGCTAAAGGAAATTCACTATAAGTTGGATTTAGCTGTTGATCTTGTGCTTTAATACCATCATTTTTTAACAAGAAACACTAAGATAGAATTAAAACCAGAAGATAAGTCAGTGATAGTAGGTGCATGCTCTTGCTTGGCCAGCCCCATGTGACTTCTGACTGATCGTTTGATTACTTTTGATTGTATATTCTCTGAAGCTTTGAAAGTTTGCAGGAAATGAATTCTGAGCTGCTTTCCAGCCTTGACAGTCTATGAATAGGATGCCGTTTTTGGCTCCAGGCCTAATCCTGGTGGCACCAGCACTGCAGTGACAAACAATAGCTGCTCAGATGGCCACAGCTGCCAAAAGAGCCCTCGACAGGCTGTAGTTAAATGTGGTCTTAGAACACCACCTAAATAAAGACTGTGCAGTGCTGTACCTCTGAGCTCATAGTCAAAAGCTCTGAGGACATGAATACTGAGTGATAAGTATAGGGAAAGTTGAACATTTGCTCATGGCCTGTAAGGCAATCAGTATTTTTAGAGTGGGGAGTTAGGGAGAAGCAATCCTTTCCTCTTCGTCTTTACATGTTGGCTCTAACTTTGCAGGGCTGTTTTTGGTCTCATCGGTTATCTGTGAAGATTATCATGGGATGGAGCTCTAGATCACCTGGAAACCTTTCTGAGATTGTACAGACTCGGTCTTTACAGGGGTGCATGGACTGGGAAGGAAAGAGTAGATGCAGATGTTTATACATTGTGACTCTGATACAGACTTTTTGTTGAAAGAGCTCGAGCAGTGAGGATGGATCTTTTAGCATTGTCCAAACTGCAACCCAAAACCTGCGTATTTATCTCCAAGTGCCGACACTGCAGTTAAACCTGAACACTGACTGAAGTTTTACTTTAGAAAAAACTCCGATGTTAGCATCGTTTGTTTTGAAAGTAAAACAACACTTGTGTCATAGATTCGCCACCACTGTGGCTAGATCCATAAAGAGGCTTTTCTGAACACTTTGATTTTGTAAGAACTCAACTCTGTTCCTATAATGCTCACCCCTGAGCTGGTTCTAGGACAATACATAAATACATATTGACCGAAAAAGCGAAGTATGAACGAATAGTTTAATGTTCATCTGCACCATTTAGCGATAAGAGATTTTCTTTACATACATTGGGTGCCTTTGAGAACAAGAGCCCTGTCAGGCTAACAATGATAAACCATGTTTCTTCCTTTCTGGCTGAGCTTGGTGTGGTGAAGAGTAGCACCAGGAGAGGTTGTGAGAAGGTAGCCTTGCAGAGCAGCATTTGCATACCAGAATCTTGGAAAACTCTGTGTATTGTACAACTTAGGATTAAGACAGACATTTCCAAAATGTGTGGTTTGATAACATATATTTCCTGTTGAATTATTCCTTCATAATGTAACCACAGAAAAAGATTTTCAATATTGCAAATTAGTTAAAGTTCTTGATTTCGGACTGGGTCATTTCACATCAGCCTGTAAAGAAGCAGATATGATTAGTGACTATTTGAGTTATTTAAATTCAGTTACAAATGGACTTCTTCAGTTACATGAGCCATGTTTCAGTTGCTTGGTGCCCACATGGCTGGGTGCTGCCATTTTGGAAAGTGTGAATCAGAGAACTCAGTCATCATAGAAACTGCTGTTGTGTAGTGCTTTGCTCGAACATAGGTTTCTGTGGTCTATGCATTACTATAAGAGTACAAAAGCTGAATGGTTATAGGAGAACAACAAGAGTAATTGATCTTTCTCCTGCTTATTGTCAAATAGAAAAATAGGAAAGTGGTTCAAAGTACATTTCCTGCCAAGCATGGGCTACAGATTTTTTATCCTCTAGATATAGGAACTTACCTTTTACAGTTTTGTTCCTTATATTACTCCTACTACATATTCCAAGTACTTGCTCACTCATTGCAGTAGGACCTATTCAGAAATTATATTATTTCCTTCCCTAACTACCATTTGTTGGCTCTGCAGTGCTGTGGTTGAGACCATTTTTTTATAGAACCAAAACCTTCAGTTCCTCCTTGGCTTGTCTCACTTTTAGTGTGGCCTTTAGATTCTGACTGCCTGGATTTATTTAACTCCCATTTTGCTAAGTGGTCTTAGGCACCTTAATCGCTCCAAGCCTGTAAAAATGGAGATATTACTGTGTAGGTAGATAGATTAAGTAAGATAATATATTTAAAGATCAAAATATAGTACTTTGGCATTTCAGTAAGCCCAATAATTATTGGAGGTGAGATGAATTGATGTATTAGTTAACTTTTGCTTTGTAGCAGACTACTGCAAAACTTTAGTGTCTAAAACAACAGTCCTAATTTAGTATTTTACTGGGTAATTCTTCCAGCTTGTCTAGGCTTGACTGACCTGTCATAACCGTGGTGGGTCAGCTGGTTGGTTGGCCTGGGGATGGCTGGACCTGCAGAGCCTCACTTGAATGCTGGGTAGTTGGTTCGTTTTATGTTGGAGTAACAGATGAGATGACCTCATGTGTCCCAGGATCCACACAGGTTCAAGTTTTCTTGGAATACACACCCCCAGCAAGAGCCTTTGTTGTTCTTCTTATCTCTGTGTTCTCCCACTCTGTAGTCTCTCTTGTTGTTTCTCAAATGTAGTGTTAGCCAAGTTCTAGCCTTCGTCTTTCTTGAGAACAAAGACAGTATCGAAGTCATCTGTCTGTGCTGAGTGGACAGAATAAAGTACTTGAATGCGTGCATTATTACACCCCTCTGTGTAGATCCTCTCATATAATTTTCCGTCTACCAGTCCTTTAATATGTATCTGTAAAGTGCTTTCTACTTTGGGAGGTTCGTTTTATCTCTCTCTCTTTCTCTCTTTTTTTTTTTTTTGAGAAATTTGGAGATGAATTTGCTTCTGATTTTTAAGAAATATCTAAGTAAAATTTTATATTGAGGGATTATAGCTGATCTGACATTCCTGCATCTTACATAAATTTTCTGAATTTCTAAAATTGCCTTAAAAGACACATTTTTAAAAGTATGTTTATTAGGTGCCCTAAAGTTTAGTTTTTTAGTTTTTCATACATTTATGAGGTAAGTGTGTAACTTCATTGTTGAGAAAATACTGTACTTGCTGTCTCAGCCTGCCCACATTTATCATCGGACTGGTATAAAGAACAGTATATTTCTGGACCAAGCAAAAATAATTCTAGCTTTTATCTTTTCATTTCTATTTTTAACTTAAAGGTGCTGGGGAAAAATGGAAATAAAATGCGAAGTTACAAAAGGAAGTACTTGCGTATGCATTTTTCTGCTTTGCTTCTCTCTCTCTAATTTGCTTTTTTGGATTTATTAAAACACATAATGACTGTCATTGTTATTTTTTCTTAAACTTTATGGAAGTCATGGGTTCCAAGTTGATAAGAGTTGAAATACCTTAATGCAGTAAATTTTAGTTTGGTGTGATGGGGAGAAAAAAAATGAGCTTCAGAACTAAAGTCTAGTCTGGCTTGGTTAGTGACATACTAGGGACCTTGGAAGAATTTAATTTCACTTGGGCTCAGCTGTTTGAACTTTATCACTGGAATTCATACCACTTAGATTAAGTACAGTATGCATTTTTTCTGGGATTTAGCAGAAAACACTGTGGATGGAAACAAATGTTTAAAATGAAAGAAATGGAAATCATTAGTGTTTTTAATACCTACATGATTTATGACGTGTAGTGGTTATAGGGGAAGAGTATATCTTGAGTTCATCTTAGAGGTACATATTTGTCAAGTGGGTAAGGGATAAGAGGAGGATTAGCAGTAATGAGATGAGTGGATGAAAGGAGGTGAGAGTGCATGTAAACACAGAATAAACTCTACAGGACACAGTAGGAATATTTAGGCGATATTTGTATAGCATCCCTGAGAATGTCATAATCTTTATAGATAATTATGTACCCTCTCTCTTAATATGATGAGCAGTCTCCTTTTTGTTAAAAAATGCTGTTTTCAGAAATACCTTCCTGCCTCACTTTCTGTCCTCTTCTAGGTTTCTTTGAAATTTGTGAAGGAGGTACTTATTTCTTCCTTAAATTTCTCTGCCTTTGGCCCTAGAACACTGGGATTCTCTGCTGGCGCATTACTTCATTCTCAAACCGGATTCCCCCTTGTTTTTTGTGTCTTACTATATTGGGGGGAGGTTGGTAGGCTCATCATTCTCTTTAACTTTCGTATTCTCCCTTTTACTTAGAGGCACCCAAGTCTGTCTATGCCCGACTGTTTCCCCACTCTTTAGATTTATGCCTCGAAGTTTGTTGGACGCCACCAGCACCTAGACTGTCTGTCACAGCACCTGGCGCATCTTGTTCAACACACTGAATGATTCTCTCTCTTAGGTCCTTTGTGCTATACTTTTGTATGATTTCCAGATTTAAAGAGCTGCCTTACTGTGATACATATTTTAATTCTGCTCTTTAACAGTTTTAATGCTAGTTTTGTGACGTTTTAAGATTAAAAGCTCATACTTTTTTCTTAGGTTAATAGATATAGTAGCTTAGATAAGCTATGCAAGACAGGCAACAGCTCTGCCCTCATGGATTTTATAGCACATAAAGGCAGATTTTTTTTTTTAAATGAGTGACTATACCGTGGGTTGATATATGATACAGGAAATGCAAGGGTTTGCAGAACTGAGCAGTGGTACTCCAGGGGTGTATCAACTGAGAGGTGACAGAGTGAATGAATGGTCATGGCAAGGCTACATGGGTAAGAAGGGAGCATTACAGTTTATTGCATTTGAATGGACTCAGTGTTCCATCTAGGTTACAGAGAAGAATTAGTATCAAGCATATAGGTGGAACATGCAATAATGCCAAACCTGTAAAGGAGATAGCCAAATACTTTTTGGTTTTATATTGAATTGATACTATGAAGTTCTTCATTAGCAGAGTGTATTTGTGCAGTGCTTTTGGCAAACGATTGTTAGGCCCTGCATAATGTTTTGCAGTGAAGATGCCAGGCTGTTGCTCCATGTGATGTTACCACTGATAGTAACTTCTTCATGCCCACATTAGGACAGTTAGGTGGAACTACCAGTGACTTTTGGTTATTTTTGAACCACGTATGTATTTGATAGAAAAATAATAACTTTTAAAAGATTTTTGACTTGTGCTACATCAAGCACATTTTCATGCTGTTGCAGTGTGAAGGATATTCCTTGAATGAATGCCTTTTAATCTGTAAGTATGGTTAGAAAAAAATCCCAGTTTTTAGCTATAACACACTCTTTTGTTGTTGTTATTGTTTTTGTGAAAAAAAGACTACTGCTTAATTGAATTGTGGAGAACATAATGTTGACTGCTACTCTCAGTAATTATATAAGAAAAACCATTGAATTGAATGAAAACACAATTCTTTCATATACAAATTTAGAGAAATATTTTGAACAGCCTTTAATTAATAGTTCTGTAATTATAGGAAAAGTAAATTGGAAGGATAAAGTCAATTCTTTTTCTTTCCTTTTTTTTTTTCCTTGGTACAGGGGATCAAACTCAGGACCTTGTGCTTGTGAAGCAGGCGGCAGAACCACTGAGCTAAATCCCTGGCCCAAGTCAATTCTTAAATACAAATATTCAGAATGTTTCCCTGTGTAATGCCCGGGCAGGAGAACCTTTAGTGCTTGCAGCTCTTTCGCCACCCAGGGTCTCTAACCTTTGGTCTGATCACAGATCTGTTCCATGTGCACCTGTCCTTCATCAGCACTAGCTGTAGAGGGTGGCTTAGTGATTAGGGGATTTTGTTTTGTTTTGTTTTTGGTACTGGGGATCAAACTCAGGCCCTTGCACTTGCGAGGCAGGCAGTGGAACCACTGAGCCAAATCCCTGGCTCGGGATTTTGTATTTCTGATAAAATACAAATAAAATCAGTTTTAATGTACTTCTAGGTTCCAGCATATGTTGACAGTTCCAGAGTTCCAGAGAGAGGTCTAAACTTGTACTCTATCTTTTAAAAAAATTTTTTCTCATTGAGTTTATTGGTACTATTTAGGTATACAATACAGTTGTATTCATCATTGGGATCTTGTATCTTTACATGACAGGTCTTGGTTATCATTTTTTCCCCTTACTCCCGCCCTCCCTTTACCCCCTCCCCCATCCTGTTTACAAAGACTTTGTTTCCATTTTTTCCTTTTCATATATTCTTTCCTTTCCCTTATTTCCTTTCCCCTACCCTTCCTACTTCCCCTACACCTTTAGTCCTTTTCTTCCTATTTCACATTGTCAGTTGTGCAATGTGGACCTTATTTACACTTTTAGTTTTTCACACCAGAGAAACTATTCTGTATTTACATGCGTGCCTTACTTATTTCACCTAAGAGTATGGCCTTATATGCCTCCATTTTCCTATGAATGACTCTAGTTTCTCTTTTGCTATGACTGAGTAGTATTCCATTTTATAGAAAAATGACATCTTATTTATCCAGTCTAAACTTATACGCTAATTTAGTAAAATAATTGAAGAAATGGGCAATAGTGAATTTCTCTGAGAATCATTTTCTTCTTTTATTGGGAATTAAATGATTACTGTTTGAGAAATACTATCTGGAAAATTTCATTCTTCTTTTAATAGTTCTTTGTTTTTGAGGGTAGATGATTCAAAGGCAATAAGTTTTACTAACATTTTTTAAAGTTTAAAAATACATTGATAGTAGTTATTTTAATCAATCCTGTTACCTTTGCAACAATATATTTGGGAAGATATGGATCAAGAAGACATACTGGATAGCTTCATCTCATTTAAAAAATTTTTTTCTGATGAAATGCCAGTTTCAGCTGCCGACAGTAGAAAATATAGCTGATCTGAGCTTTCTGTTTTCTGTTTGTCATTTATCTGACATAATCAAGGATCATTAAAGTTAGAAAGTGTAAAATACAGTATGCTTTAGTTTGTAAATAAAATAATTAACCATACCTGGAATTTGAATTTTATTCTTTTACTTTGTTTCCTTTGAGAAGATGGTAGAATTTGTCCAGACTGCCATGAGAGTATGATTTTAGTTATAACATTTTGTAATTGACCTTACTTTTTGAAGATTAACAAACTTCTTAACATTTTATAGGTCTTATCACTACTACGTCAAGGAGACTAGACCGAGAACAGCAAGATGAACACATATTAGAAGTAAGCATTGCTTTGTTTTTTGTTTTTTACATATTTGAAGTTATAAATATGTTTAGAAAGGTTGACCACGCACCTATAGGCCAGGACCCATAACTGCTAATATTTTGTTTCGTTAGCTTCTAGACTCGAGGAAAAGGAAACACCCCAAACGTAGTTCACGGCCCCTTCTGCCCCTTTGCGAGCTCAGGATACACAGTACCACCATGTGCTCCCTTTTGAGTTCTCACACTTTGTGCGCACACACAGAGCCACAGTAAATGCAACTGTACATAATGTCATCGGGATTCCATTTTCATTTGTATAAAAGCTGTGCCCCTTTTGCAGCTTTCTTTTTCATCAGTGTTAGGTGTGCAAGGTAATTTTTCATGTAGTTTAACCTTCTGAATTACAGTTAGCTTGTTTCCACATTCTTTATTCTTAAAGAATTCCATAATTAGGAACTTTTTTTTTTCAGCTTTAATTGAGTTTATTGGTACATTTTAGGGATACAGTACAGTTACATTCGTTGTTGGGATCATGTACCTCTACATGACAAGTCTTGATTCTCATTTTTTCCCCTTACCTCTGCCCTCCCTTCACCCCCTCCAATTAGGAACTTTTTGTGGTTTTAGAATATTTCCTAAAATTTTCTAAGGGAAATACAGATTGAAATTGAATATGTCTCCTAAAATGTTCTCTTCCAGTAAGATTTCTCGTTATCATAGTTAATTAAAAATTCCTTTTAGTCCTCAGAAAAAACAAAAACAAGCTTCTTGTCATTTCCTAGTCGCCTGTTTCTGGCTAACAGTAAACACGTTGCAGAATGAGGTGCAGGAACAGAGGGAGGAGGGTAGAGTGCGAGGTGGGCAGTGCTGGGTGCCAATGCCTGCACACCCAAAGAACCCAAGGAGAAAGCTTCTATGAAGAGGGAAATCCAGCAGAAGAAACCGCTTACCACTGTTCACATCTCTTCATCACATGTTGAGGCTACTGTTGATGAGTGCAAGCAGACCTGGAAAGCCATGTGCTTTGATTACGAGTTCCCTGTGCATGCCTTCCATCATAACAATGGATAATAGAGAAGCGTCCAAGTAGTCATGTTTAAATTTTCTTTTTATTGCTGTTCTTGCTACTCCCTACTAAATTTCATTTCCCCTTTCGTTGAAAATTTCTAACTTTGTCAGTGAAATACTTGGTAATATCTGTGCTGTGTGTCTGTGAGTGGATAAATATCCTCTCTACAAAAGGTGATTTCACAGCCACAGTACTTTCCCTTTAGTAATTTTGTCATGTATTACATCTGGGTCTTTATTTCATAATTTTTTAGCTCCTTTGAATTCATTTTCTTTATGATAGTGTGGAGTTTTGAATTTATATCTTTTCACTACAGGAATTGACAGAAGGGAGAAGTGAGTACTCAAGAAAATAACCAGAGGCCAAAAATACTGAGAATAGTGGGTTATAAACATGGACATCTTGCTTTTGTTCTCTCGCCTTGGTTATGACTGCAAGTTTCACATTAACTGTATACCTTATTCCAAAACACTTTTTTCTCAATGAAAATGTTAAAGGTGCAGTAGTAACAGATTTAAAGTATGTTGAACTTTGAAGATAATATTAGGACACTAATGAGAACTGAGGTTTTGTAATAGTTTGTTTATATATCTGCTTATGTTTACTGTAGTTCTAATGTGGTGGTATGTTTGAGAGCTAGTGCTTAAGTTGATTTGGGAGATATGATTGAAGGGAGAATAACTTATTGAGATCATTGATGTGTACACTGCCATAAACGTTAACTTTTAACAGTGAAATTGATACATGCATGTAGAAGCAATCACCACTGCGGTTCTCAATCTCTGATCTTTATCCCTGAGCTGCATATATGGAAAATTTACTTAAAATGCAAGCTTTTTACATTGCTTTTACTGAAAATATTAAGTTGATCATAAGATTAAATATTTATGTCCACTTTCCTAAACACTAAAAGCTTCATTTCAAGATGGCCAAACAGAATAAAACAATGATTACTACTATTTAAATGTGTATTACTTAGCGTATACTTTAGAATAATGATATAGCATTTTATTGATGAAACTTTGAAATGACAGTTTTTTTTTAAACTGTAGTATATGGAGAGTTTTATGTTTTAAGTATACAGAGTGTATTTTTTAAAAGAGGGCTCTTTGAAATATTTAAAGCAGATTTTTATGTATTTCTTCCATGATCTAAAAATATTAAGTTTTTGGTTGTTTAGCATTTTGGTAGTATTCATTTTACAGTCACCATAGTGCAAGGCAAAGAGACTGCCTACTGCCTAGTCATGAAAGAGTGGGAGCTGACAGCTACATCTTAGCTATTGCCCAACTCCCTGGATCCCTGTCTGTAAAACTGGGAAAGATTGGGCTCTGTGGTGCCGTGCTTGCCTCACAAGCTCAAGGTCTTGAATTCCATTCCTGGTACCAGAAGGAAAGAAGAAAAAAAACCAACCTGGGAGAGATTGCTGTACCTCTTTCATACAGGGTCATTGTCAGAATGAAAGGAGGTAGTATGGGCCATAGTGCTGTGGGAACAATAGAAGTCTATATTAATAAATGCCAGTGCTTGTTAGGAAAAAGGTGTTTACTTTATATATCTTTAAAATTTTGTTGATCTTTTACCTTTAAAAAAAACAGGTTACTGTAACAGACAATGGTACTCCTCCCAAATCAACCATCGCAAGAGTAATTGTGACAATCCTTGATGAAAATGACAACAAACCCCAGTTCTTGCAGAAGTTCTACAAAATCAGACTGCCAGAGCGAGAAAAACCAGAAAGAGAAAGAAACGCCAAACGAGAACCCCTATATCGTGTCATAGCAACAGATAAAGATGAGGGTCCTAATGCAGAAATCTCCTACAGCATTGAAGATGGAAATGAACATGGCAAATTTTTTATTGAACCAAAAACTGGAGTGGTTTCATCCAAAAAGTTCTCTGCAGCTGGAGAATATGATATTCTTTCAGTGAGTTAAGATCATAGTCTTTGACTGTGGACCTAATCTTGAATCTCTTATAACTTTATGCAGTAAATGGCTTCAATGTTTGTGACCTAATAGTTAAGTGATGATTGATAATGTTTGAGAAGTATGGGTTTGCTTTTTCCTTTTCAGCTCTCATTCCAGGTGTTTATTATATGCATTGAATTTAGTTATGATAGTTATGAAACAGTTGCTCTTTTCATCAAGCATTTTATAATGTAGTGTATCCAGATATGACTATTAAATGTTTGAAATTAGCTCAGTTTGAGACTGAACCAATCTGTGTTTCAGTTACAGGATGTAATTTAGGATTTGCTGTTTTTAATCCTCGTTCATACTTTATAGATCAAGGCAGTTGATAATGGTCGTCCTCAAAAGTCATCAACCACTAGACTGCATATTGAGTGGATTGCCAAACCCAAACCATCTCCAGAGCCTATTTCATTTGAAGAATCATTTTTTACCTTTACTGTAATGGAAAGTGATCCTGTTGCTCACATGATTGGAGTAATATCTGTTGAGCCGCCTGGCACTCCTCTTTGGTTTTACATCATTGGTAAGCACTGCTCAGTTTCTGAGCTCTCATTGTTCTTGTATTGCTTACATAGAAGAGAGATTGCGTATGATTTCTGATTCTTCTGTGCACTTCAGAATTTAAAATCAAGTGTAAGACCTGTGGATGGAAAATTTGCTTTAAATGGTAATGACTTGATTACCAAATTTTTTACAATGTACAACATCTATTAAACTTATTTAAAAATAGATATTCTGTATTCACAAAATAATCAGTATTTTTATAAAAGGGTGCTTAACATTTATTGTTTACTTTATAAATATATTAAGGAATTACTATATAAAGAAACCTAAAAGCTTTGGTCCCAATTTGTAGTTCTTTTTATATATAACATGACATCCTTTTTGGTGAATATGATTAGAATATTGAAAGTAGCTATGTCTTATGCCTATGTGACTGTCACACATCAGCACTGAATAGGAATAATCGTACAAGTTTTGATTTGTATAACTTAAAATTTATAGTGCCAGCCTTGCTTTTTAGTTGTATTTTTCTCAGTTTCAGTTGAAAGCAGGGTTCATTAGATTAATTCATCCTCTTTTAAAATTTATGTGGCTAAGTCATTTCTTCCTTTTTATAATGTAATTTAGCTCTGATGTGTAATGCAATACCTTATTTGATATACTTGTAAAAATTTACGTTAAACTGGGATATCTTAGAGCTTTTTACTATTTCTTCACAGTATTTGCTCTATAGTGATACTCGAGAACAGTAGCATCTGTTTGATTTATCTCTAGTGAGAATTTCATATTGCTCTTCACTCTTTACCCCTCTTCTGTGTTACCCCAGATGTTCTTTCAGAAAGTAGAAGCCAATGCGTCATAAACAGCAGGAGTCACAGGGTGAAGGTGGTGCAGGCTTTTCCTCTTGAACTTTCACACCAGACATTTGGGCTCTTTTCTCCAGTTTTAATCATTATGTGAAATTGTTGACATCACTTCTCAAACCATTATATTGTAGTTTAAGGGGAGAAATGGTTACCTTCCTCATTAAGTATAATGAAACTTTCTCTTAGCTTTTTTCACATTTCCGGAATACTGGGTTGCTGTTGTGTAGTACCTGACTTCACTGTTTAATGCTTCCTGTGTTTGGAACTGGTATGGTTGATTGACTGTTCTTCCTGTTCTGTGCTTGCTTTCCATGCTTACTTGCTTCTTTTGGCTGTGCCAGGAGATACACTTGCTAGAGAAGTTTTTTACATCTTTCAGATGACTTGTGACCTGAACTGTACAGCAGAAGGTATCTGCTGAGATCACATAATTTGTCTCAGATTATGAGATCTGAATTAAAAGCATTGTTTTTTTGTTTGTTTTTTTCTTTTTAGAATTTTTTTTTCCTGTGACCATTTTGCATTGCTGTTTCTTTTTATAGTTTCTCCTGGTCACCCATTCTAATTGCAAACACGTTGACCTAATCATTCCTAGAGCCATAATTTTAGGTGTGACTTAAGATCTTGTGTATGTGTATATTATTTTGCTTTTTGATTAGAGTAGAACTTTATTATGACATTAAGCCTTTATTTTCGTTCCATTTCATATCATCAATGTAAGCACTTTAAGTTCAATGGATTTGAAAAGAGCTTTATTAATGTAGTGTTATTAGGACAAAAACTTAAAAATAAAAACTTTTAAATAAATGAGATAACAATAAGGAGAATAATGGTAAAATTGTTTTTAAATATTAGAATACTTAGAGTTAACTACCACTATTTTTTTTGTTAACATTTTTTGTAATAGTTATTTTCTTAGAGAATTAGGCTCAAAGTATCACAAAATTTATGTTACTGAATCTTTTTGTTTTGTTTTTTTTTTTGGTACCGGGGATTGAACTCGGGTCCGTCCGCTTGCAAGGCAGGCCACCGAACCACTGAGCTAAATCCCCGGCCCCCAAATTTAAATTTTTAAATTTAATTAAACTTTTAGAGCTGAAAATGTGAATCAGCACTAAAGTGCTTGCCTGGCGTGTGCTAATCCTTTGATTTAGTCCTCAGTAGAACAAGAAATGAAGTAAAATTTTAAATTGCTAGTGATATTTTTAGGTAGTCATATAAATTAAATAGCTATCTAGAACCTCTGATAAAGCAAACTGAAGTTAATTTATTGGCAGTGTTGGGGATATTTTCTCTTTTTAGAGTTGCTTTCTTGCTTTCTCTCAATTTATGGCTCCTTTGACAGTAGAGGATTAGTTTGTTTGGCAGTGTCCTTTTAGTTGGCCATTCTTGCCTTTCCAAACGCTGGCTCCTTGGATTCATCTTGATCATTATGTTAGAAATCCTTTTTTTTATTTTATTACCATGAAGTATTAGAAAACCACACAATAGCAAATTTTTATCCTCTGACCTGTTTTAACTCTATCTGTCCTATTTTAATCTAGGTGGCAACTTTGACAGTCACTTTGATATAGACAAGGGCACTGGAACTATCATCATTGCCAAACCTCTTGATGCAGAACAAAAATCGAGCTACAACCTCACAGTTGAGGCTACAGATGGAACCACCACTATCCATTCTCAAGTAAGTGAATTATTAATAGTGTATTTGTCAGAGGAAGGCTGAGATGTAATTCTGATTTCAGAAACAACAGACAAAAATATAAGCTGTTAATTTTGCTCTCTGAAGATCCTGAATCACTAGTTAGTGCACACACACCAAGAATTTGTACTTGAAGAAAGAAAATCAACTGTTAATGCTGAGTTGGCTTTTTCCTATGATTAAGCAGCTATACAAATTTTGACAGAAGACTTGAAACCAAACCACACTGTTGATATGCTATTAAAATCTTCTTTATTATGTATTAATGTTTGAAATATGTAATGTTATTTTTAATGTTTCACTGTTGAGGGTGAGTTGTACAAGTGATTTTCTTAAAAGCTAAGGAAAGTGATTGATTGATCTTTCATATTACTTCTCATACCCCCCTCCCATCTCGCCCCTGCCAATTTAACTAGGACTGTGTAAAAATCATAAAATTATTCCAGTGATTCCTTCAGCATATTTATTTATTCCTATCTCATGATTAAAAGATGACCAGATAGCTGGGCTTTTAACCTAAATGTTAAAATCCTACAAATTAAATTAAGTTCCCTTATTCTCTTTGATTTCTTGCTGTGGGCTGTTAGAGTCATACAAAAGGAACATCTCTGGATGAATAATAGTTGTAGGACTTCAGGAAGAGAAAGAGACGTTCATTTATTCATTTACTTAGCAAACACTTGTTATATGCCAACTACTGTTTTGGAGTCTGAATTATCAGATAATCAGAAGCGATGATCTTGCCTTCTTGGAGTTTATGTTAAAATAAAAGCAGAAGTTAAAGGTTAAGAAAAAAATACAGTATTTCTGAATTCATTGTGTATCTTTATTTTAAAATCTTAAGGGTTATCTACTAAATCATTTAGTTTCATTAAAAGGTAAGATTATAAGATTGCATTGTGATACACACCCATAATCCTCGCACTCTGGGAGGCTGAGGCATGAGGATAGAAAATCTGAGCCCAGCATGGACAGCTTAGCAATTTAATGAGACCTTGTCTCAGAATAAAAAAAAATTTGAAAGACTTGGAGATGGCCTCAGTACCCTGAGTCTAATTCCCAGTAACCCCGCCCCCAAGTAGTATACAACCTGTTTTCGATTAGTAAGTGAAGTACATATGTATATAAAAAGTATCTTATTCCTTTCTTCAGATACTTGTGACTTGGAATGTATGTAAAATTGATATTGTACGCGACACTATCTGCTTCTTATGTCATTTTTGAGATTGCATGTAAAAGTTCCACGGGGGTATTAAAATTCCATTTTGTCAGTGACAACTTTCATTGGAGTGACAAGTAAAATCAATTGTTTTTCTCTTTTAAGAATAAGACCTGGGGCCGGGGATTTAGCTCAGTAGTTCCACCGCCTCCCTTGCAAGTGCAGGGACCCGAGTTCAATCCCTGGTACCAAAAAAAAAAAAAAAAGAATATAGACACTGAAGTTAAATTCACAACATGCAAGTGAGAACAAAACATTAAAAATCATAGTAAATCTTAACAGGATAATTCTTAGGGAAAGGTTTAAAGAGTGTAACTGTGCATGGTGTACTTTATAGGATTGACTAACCAGAGAAATAGCCCTTGGTGCTGAGCAGTTTCATTACTAATGATCATATATATCTTTAAGTGAGTAATAAATAAATCTTTCCCCCAAATTATATTTTTAATTGGTACACTTAAAAGATTAGTATGAAATACGATGTTAGGTCACTAAAATTTCTGTGAAACACAGAAAATACTGTCTAGGTTTCTTTTCTCTTGAATTTCGGTTCTTCATTTGTACTTGGGTAATATACTTGAGTCGTTTTCAGAGGGCCTTTATATAATACCCTGATGGATTGCCATCTGGGAAGTCAGAATAGAAGAGAATGGTTGTTGATGGTATGACACAAAGGGAACAATCATAATTAGGGTCAGGTTTCTCGTCTGAGACTGAGAAACAGGGAGATACAAATCTGAGAAAGCAGAACAGATAGCAAAGGAAGAACACAGAAGTCTGAACTGTGAGGATGAGGCACTGGAGCAAACTAGCAAGATTTGGATTTGTAGGAAAAACTCAAGGAACAACAGAGCAAGTTTTGTGTATCCTGGTCAGTAGCAGCAGGATCCACCATCGTGGGTCACACAGGGCACCTCCGCAGCAGAGTGATTGGGAGAAGGTGGGCAGGAGGAGTGAATTCCGGTGCTCTGCTGAAACAGCGCCGCTCCCTGCTTTCTGCCCTGCAGCTTTCTACTTCAGGTGCCCAGCAAGGGCTAACTCCACTCACTTTGCTTTATTATCTTGGTTTCATCTCCAGGTAACTTTCCAAGTCCAGTTAACATTTCTTTGAAACATTTTTGCTATCATGTCTTCTTTCACTCTGTCTCCAGCATGGACATTGCATATTCTGGAGCAGAAAACTTGGTTTGCATCTTGTCTTTGCCTCTTTTTTATTGACATTTTTATTAATACATATTGGTTATATTAATTAATGAGTTTCATTTTGGCAGATTTGTAGATGTATATGCTGTCCTGTTTTACATTTTTGGGGGGTGTTAGACGTGTGAGACATTGCATTTTGATCATACTCTGCCCCCTGTTACCTTGTACCCCTTTCTTCCCTTCCTCTTGTCTGATAATAGTCTCTTTTGTACTTAATTGCCATTTTTAGATTCTACATATTATGAAAAACATGCAATGTTTGTCTTTCTGAGCCTGGTTTATTTCATTCAACACCATGATCTCTAGATCCATCGATGTTGAGGAAATGAAAAATTTTCATTGTTTATTTATGATACTTCACCATGTGAATATACCATGATTTTCTTTATCCATTCACCTGCTGATAGGTATCTAGGCTGGTTCCACCTCTTGCCTTCTATCCATGGATGAGCTCAGATACGCTGAACACACATGCTCTCTTCTGGGAAATGGGAGTAATGCTAATCACCGTGACAGAGTTTTTGTGAGGGTTAAGTGAGATGGTGCAGAATGCTTGCCCTTAAAGTTTCTAGAACTTATCACCCAGGAAGCACTCACGCAGCAGTAGCTGTTGCGTGTAAACACTGAGAGTAGGCTCTTGACCTTCTGATTTATCCGCAGCGCCTTCGCGCTCCCTGTGTCCATTCTCTGTCTCTGCATTTCTGCAATGTATTTTGTGCTGCCTGCTGCCAGAGTGGTCCACCTGGCTGTGAGGAACAGGTAAAAGTGGCTTCCTGGGATCAGAAGGTTCAGATGCAGAGCACACAGGATATATAGTTTTCTAGCCTCAGCTAGAGATTGCTTGATTTTCCTGCTCATTTACTATGTTATCACTTAGTTCTCGGTCCTCTCTTGTGTCTAAAAGGTAGGGTGTTCCATTTTACCTCTTGCTTTTCACATCTTTGATCAAATTCTTCGCAGTACACAGTCAGCTACTAACCTAAGACCCATGCAAGCACAATGCTACCTTCTCCTTAAGAGCTTTCTGCATGTCCAATCTCTAGATTGTTAACACCTTACTTGTTAATATATAAGACGTAGTTAGACTTTGCCTGGTGAGTCTAAAGACTTTGTGAGGGCATGGCTGTTGTATATACTTGTTTTCCACCCTCAGTCCTGTGTAGGCAAGTGTGGAGCACCTAAGTGCCCATAGTGTTTCATTTGAGTTGCCCCTTCAAAACTGGTTTTTCAAAAACTTTGTGCCCTTCTACTTAGTAGTGATTAATTGATCTTGGAGCAGCATTAAATGTCTCTGTCCAATATGATAAAAATAAGTTAAATGTATAATGGAAATGAGTATATCATGATTTAATTGATGGAAATTTCCTTTATAGTCATACCCTAATCATAGTTTTAAGTATTTACTTACTTTAAAAACCTTTTTGTGATTTGGTAGATGAATTAAGTATCCATTAAATTCAGTGTTAAAAGTCTCTCTTTAGTGTAGTATCCTGGGAGATCACAGGTACTATGTATGTCACGGAAAGGCCTCTCCCTATCCTCTGGCACCAGTACAGTTAACAGCTTTACCTGTACTTTGCTAGGACTGAAGCCACCTGCACCACTGGAATTAGCAAACACGTCCTTAGGAGTCAACAAAGCTCAGATTCCTGGTTTGTAAACTATAAACTATACATCTTTTATGATTGGTATTGATTTCCACTGTGCCATAGCCATATACAGTACATCTTTTCATTCCGAAAATGAATCTTCTGTCAAAGTGGATGGTTTTTGTTGTTTTTAAATTTAGCTCGTGGCTGAATTTTTTTAATTTCTACTTTTTGCATATAAAGATTTTATGTATCTTTAGATATTTAAGAGGGTTTATCTTTTTAATCTAATTGCTTTTAGGAAATAAATATATTTACTACATATATATGTAGATTTTGAAATCACAAAAATAAGATTTTAAAACTTTTTGGTGTGTGTGTGCTAGGCCACATGCATGCTAGGAAACCGAGGGCCACATGCATGGTAGGAAAGCCCACTACCATTGAGCTACATTTATGGCCCTAAAAACATTTCTAATTTTTCTTTTTGTATATTTTTAAACTTAACTGAAATTTGGAGTATTGGATTATAATGAGAAATTTAAATAGCATAATCATCTCTCTCACTTGTCTCAATAGATTAGTAGCTGTAGAGTCAAATCATTTGGCAAATGAGTCTTCTATAAGTTCTGGGAAAGTATATTCTGTTTTCTTTCCATAAGATATCACCTATGTGGAGACCTAAGAGAAATTAAGCCGCCTTTCAGAAATAAAGGTTAAGTGTGAACAGTGTTATATCTCCAAAGTTAGTTTTAAGAATGTAGAGAGATCTTCATTATTTTGCTTATATTTTATATAAGTAATATATCAACAAAATGTTTTTTAAAATTCTAAATAATTTGCTTTTATTATTCATTTGTATTTCATTTTTCTAACGTAGCAGATTTTTTTCCAAGCACATATAATTTTCTCCTAACTCTTTAAATATATAAAACCATAACTAGTAATATTATTATGTGAGTCATTTTGTCCTTTATTACAGGTTCTTATCAAAGTAATAGATACAAATGACCATCGTCCCCATTTTACCACTTCAAAATATGAAGTTGTTATACCTGAAGATACAGTGCCAGAAACAGAAATTTTGCAAATCAGTGCTGTGGATAAGGATGAGAAAAACAAATTAATCTATACTCTGCAGAGTAGTATAGACCCTTTGAGTCTCAAGAAATTTCGTCTTGATCCTGCAACCGGTGCTCTCTCTACTTCTGAAAAACTTGATCATGAAGCTGTTCACCAGCATGTTCTCACTGTCATGGTATGACATCTGTTCATTCTTCTGCCCATTTGGTTCCTGAAAGATTTTATGTGTTTGAGAGTAATAATGATTTTTAATCCATAAGAAAGAAAATCCCAAAAGACTAATAATGTGCTGAATGATTCTCCCAGGTACGGGATCAGGATGTTCCTGTGAAACGCAACTTTGCAAGGATTATTGTGAATGTCAGTGACACGAACGACCATGCTCCGTGGTTCACCAGCTCCTCCTATGAAGGGCGGGTCTATGAGTCAGCAGCTGTTGGCTCAGTTGTGTTACAGGTCACGGCTCTGGACAAAGACAAGGGGAAAAATGCTGAAGTGCTGTACTCAATTGAATCAGGTATTTTTGGAGTTTCAATTTTGCATATGTTAAAATATATTTCTTTTCTAAAATTAGTTCTAGTTGTAACATTTCTGTGTACTGCTTAAATTGAGATCTTTACCATTTTACAAGTTAGCACAAAGGAAAAAATTTTAACTTAAATTTTAACCCATTAGAGAGCAAAGATAATCCCAGTCAATTTAGGTACCCACACTTCTTGGAGAATTACAGTATTCGCATAAAGAAAGACTTTGGAGAAATCCTGCAGGAAGGAAAGTTTTATTTGACCACTTCAGTATTTCCAAAATTATGTTAACCGCAGTTGTTCTTCTGTACACTGTTGGTTAACTGTGTATGAAATACTTAGAAAAATCTTAGCCTAACATATAGACATTTTGCATTTTATCAAAAAGTATTTTCTCATGGATAGAGTGTGGAATTTTTGACACAATGCTGATTTATTCAGTTCTTCCTGATATTAGTTCACAGAAAAATAGTGTCGTGCCTCCTGGATACCCATTGTCTGACTTGCACACCCATCTACTTTAAAAGTAGAGTTTTCATGCATGGAGTTGGATTGTTGCAAAAATTCATAGAGTAGGGTCTGGGTCTAGAACAAAAAGGTTGAGGGTCCTGCTTGCTGTTTCTGGCCTTGGGGCAACAAGGGCAGGAAGGCCACTGGGACAATAGGCCTAGGCAATTCTTTATAGGGAAGATCAGCAGGAAATCCAGAGTCCTGCTGGTGATAACCTGGAGAATCATCAAGAAGTGATCATGGCAGCGTGAAGTGCTTTTATTTTCTGTTCTGTTTCATGCTCTGGTCACTCACTCAGGTATTCATTCCATGGAAGCTCATTTCATATGCCAAGGAAGACGCATTCATGCTTCTTCAATAGGGTCACCATTGGACCACAGGTGTGTGTGCTTTCGTGTACATGATTATACAGTTACAAATTACACTGCTTTGGGACTTTTCCTACTCATGCCACATACTCTGAGTAAATGATCGTCATAATGCTGAAAAGACAGTTTAATTTCCCAATATCCTTAGTGCCATTGTTAGTACAAGAAATACAGTCTCTTTCATTCTTCTGTGTTTGTAAAGATCTTAGGGATTTCAATGTTCTGCTTGAGTTTTAAGTCCAGAGTTTAACCTATTTAGAAATAATCTGTCCTAGGCATTATAATCATTAGAGGTCTGGATACTCTATATACCTTATAGTAAAAATCTGCCTAAGTGGAGAGTAATTTTAACAAAATACTTACCAGTACACTTTGTATGGCTACACTATTTTTATTTTTTTACACATTTGAAATTTCATTTACTTCCCTTAAAATAACCAAATTGAGTTCGTTATTCACAAATAACATTTTATGTACTGCCTGTGATTGCAGTGTTAAAATGCATTGTAGTGTAGTTAGTGCTTTGAATAAAGATGAAGTATTTTTCCATTGCTTTAGAAATTTAATAGTTAGAAAAACAGTACATTCCTTTTGTGCATGCCTGAGCATTTCAATAAGTAATTTTGTCATAGACAAACTGACTGCATTTATGTAGGAGAAAATGTTAAACTTTCCCTTAGCTTTCACATAATTTTCAACAACTGGGTGGTTAAAATATGATTGTTGGTGTCTGCGAAAGGCATGTGCATTCTTTGAATACTTTTAATGACTGATGGGATTATTAATTTGGTATTCTAAGAATGGAATTCTATCTCCCTTCGCAGAATAGATGGTACCATTGGACCATTCGATGTGAAATTAAGACTTTAACAATTTTCAAAAATACTTTGGCAGGTCAGGGATTTAGCTCAGTGGTTCAGTGGCCTGCCTTGTAAGCGCAAGGACCCGAGTTCAATCCCCAGTACCAAAAAAAAAAAAAACAAAACAAAAAAAAAAAAAACAAAACAAAAAAAAAAAAAACAAAACAAAAAAAAAAAAAACAAAACAAAAAAAAAAAAAACAAAACAAAAAAAAAAACTTTTGGCAATATAAAACTATGATAAACAATTACTTTGTAGGAAACCACTACTGTTAAAATTTAGTAAATGTGTTTTATATACATTTCTTGGTATAGTATAAACTAACATTCACACTGCCTTTCATTTAGCAGTTTATTCATAATCAGCTGCTTCTAATTTGTATCAGATTACATTTAATAACTTTCAAAAGATGAGTTATAAATTCCAACCATAATACTACATGTTTAATTAACAACAATTTATTAAGCAAAAGGTTTTGTCTGATTAGGAAGGAGTCTTTAGGGAAAAAGGAATTTAATTAAAATATAGTTTCAGTAACAGTTGAGTTATGTGTTAGAGTCACATCAGTCCCATTTGCTGTGTTACGTTTTCTTCTCTTCATGTTATTTTAAAAAGCAGATTATTAGGATTCTCCTTCACAACTATTGTAATGCCTGGAAATAGACATTTGCTAAGTATATTTATTGATTAGAGTTGATTTTCTTCCCCAAATTTAGGCCATGTACTTAGAGTTCAAAAAGTAGAAATTGCTGTATTGTCATAGGCCTTACTGACCATCTATGGCTTATTAGCCATGGGAAGAAAGACTTGGCCTGTGCTTCTCCTTTACATGCCCTGCAGGCAAGAGACAGTATAGTCAAAACTGAGGAGCAAAAGCTGGCTTGTGAGTCCAGATAATTTCCCCATTTAAATAGGCAAAAACAAGCCTTCAGGGTTTGGTGAATGAGTGTTCTTATTAACAGGGACACATTTGTGCCAGTCAGCAGCCGTCATTGTTTCCTATGAAAATATGATGTGGTTGCTTTCTCCTGTACAAATCTAATTTCATTTATTTAGGGTTCCTGTTTAACCTTGATATCAGTGAAAAGCTCCGGGCCACCTATTTTCAGTCAGGATAGTCCAGATGAGAAAGAATGTCTCTAAATAGACGAAGAACATGGTTGTTAGACATACTGTGAGAGAGAAACAGGGTAAAGTGGAAACAGCCACACTGAATAGGCTGGTCAGGGAATGCCTCACCATCACATTGCAAGCAGGGCCATTGGGTCTTCAGAAGAGCTAGGGAAGGCTATTCCAGGAGAGGACACACCGAAAGCACAGGCCCTGAGGTGGAGCATGTGTGCTACGGATGGAGGAGCAAGGAGGATCCCAGTGTGGCTGGAAGCCAGGAGCAAGTTTTGCAGAAAGCAGTGCATTCTGAGCCTGGTAGTCCACTTCAGTGCTAAGAAACTCAGTTCATTCCTTCTCTTTGAGGCCTTGCATATTTGGAACTTTACTCACAAAGTAAGCTTTTAACGGTAGAAAATAAGGCAGAAGTACGTATAGATAAAGGAGTATAAACTTTTGTAGGTTAGCTGCTCTATAGGTATAGATACAGGAAATTCTGAAATTTTGAAAGATAGCTGCCAAAGGTTACCGTGTTCTTTCCTGTCAGGCCACGTAATCTGTGCAGTTTTGGAAGCTGAGGGTGATGCACAGGTAGGATGAGAAAAGGATCTTTGAGCTCTGGTAACTGCCTAAAATGCAGTGAAAGAGAACTTCCTCTAAATACAGACAAGCCGGAAATTAGTGTCTGAGCAACCTGGCAAAGGCAGCAGGACCCTGTTCTTGGGCCAGGGTTCAAGCCATGGAAAAGCCTGGGCCTCCTCCCTGTTGCAGACTGAGCCTCTGTTTTGGGGCCTGGATAAGGAGCCAGGCAGACTTAATGAAAACCAGGCTAGGTCTGGCTTCAGAAAAAATTGTCATGGAGTTCTGGAAAATGTATTAAAGGAAGGAAATGTAGACTGTATGGGAAGTGTTGACTGTAAATGAATTGGTCAAAGAAGTGCTTGGTTAATTCCTAGTTTACAGATCTAGTTTTGGTTTGTAAAAATGCCACACTAACTGCAATCCTAGAAGAATAAGAATTTGAGAAAGCAAGTGAACTTCGAGTAAGTGGAATAGTTCATTTGAGGAAAGTCAGTTCAGAACTATGACTAGTTCACTGAACTCTGTTCAAAGCAAAACGGTATGGAGGGCTAATGCATGAATCCAAACTCAGTGGCCTTATGCTGCCTTGATCCTAGCCAGAAGGACTGCAGAGAACTCTTCTCCAAAAGATGCAAAACTATGGATTGTAAAGTATGGCCTGAAAAAGTTCAAGGAAAACAATTTGTCCCAGTAGTTTGTTGCTCAGCCTCAGCGCTATTGATATTTTGGGCCAGGTAACTTATTGCAGTGGAAAGCCACACTGTGCGTTGCTGGGTGTTCAGCGTCCTCCCCGTTCTCTCCCCGTAGATACCAGTAGCACCTTTTCCCCTCCAAGCTGTAAACAATCACAAGTGTCCTCAGATGTCTTGGTGGAAGCAAAATTACCCCTGGAACTATGTATAAGGAGATGAATTGACCTAAAAAAAGATTGAGTTCCCTTAAAATCTTCAAAACCTATAGAGTGAGTTACACAGAACTATTTCTTTTGATGTAAGTTTTCCTAGTGGACTGAAAATTTCCCTTTCATTATGAGCAAGAATCTTGAAAATTTGCATTTGATAAATGCTAAAAAATATAAAAGTATTTTAGAAGGAGTTTGAGGGACTGTTAGAAAATTAACTGCTTTACGGAGGTATAACTACCACACTTTTCTAGTCAGAGTGACATTTCTTATGCTTCTTGCTTTTCGTAATTTATAGCTAAAATAAAAAACATACCTTGTTTCAGTTAGATAAAATTGAAACATTTAAGGTTCTAGTCAAATAATATTTTTATCTCCCACATTTCTACTTAATTTTGAAGATAATTTTTAAAGGTACTTTTGTTTTTGTTTGTTCATCTGCTACTTCCCTTAACATGTATTTTTTTTCTCTCCTTCCAGGAAATATTGGAAATTCTTTTACAATCGATCCCATCTTGGGTTCTATAAAAACTGCCAGAGAATTGGATCGAAGTAACCAAGAAGAATATGATTTAATGGTAAAAGCTACAGATAAAGGCAGTCCACCAATGAGTGAAATGACTTCTGTACATATATTGGTCACAGTTGCTGACAATGCCTCTCCTAAGTTTACATCACAAGAATACTCCGTTGAAATTAGTGAAACCATCAGCATTGGGAGTTTTGTCGGAATAGTTACAGCCTATAGTCAGTCATCAGTGATATATGAAATAAAAGATGGAAATATAGGGGATGCTTTTGATATTAATCCACATTCTGGAAGTATCATCACTCAAAAAGCCCTGGATTTTGAGACTTTCCCCGTTTATACATTGATAATACAAGGAACCAACATGGCTGGTTTGTCCACTAATACAAGTGTTCTAGTGCATCTACAGGATGAGAATGACAACATACCAGTTTTTATTCAGGCAGAATATTCAGGACTCATTAGTGAATCAGCTTCAATTAATAGCGTGGTCCTGACAGACAGGAATGTCCCACTAGTGATTCGGGCAACTGATGCTGATAAAGAATCAAATGCTTTGCTTGTTTATCACATTGTTGAACCATCTGTGCACAAATACTTCGCTATTGATTCTAGCACTGGTGCTATTCATACCGTGCTAAGCTTGGACTATGAAGAAACACGTGTTTTTCACTTTACTGTACAAGTGCATGACATGGGCACACCACGTTTATTTGCCGAATATGCAGCTAATGTGACTATACATGTAATTGACATTAATGATTGCCCTCCTGTGTTCTCCAAATCGTTATACGAAGCATCACTTTTGTTGCCAACGTACAAAGGAGTAAAAGTCATCACAGTAAATGCTACAGATGCTGATTCCAGTGCATTTTCTCAGTTGATGTACTCCATCACTGAGGGCAACATTGGGGAGAAGTTTTTTATGGACTATAAGATTGGCACTATAACCATACAAAACACAACCCAGTTAAGAAGCCGCTATGAGTTAACCATTCGAGCTTCTGATGGCCGATTTGCCAGTTTCACCTCTGTGAAAATTAACGTGAAAGAAAGCAAAGAGAGTCAATTAAAATTTACCCAAGATTTCTACTCTGCAGTGGTGAAAGAGAACTCCACTGAAGCCAAAACATTAGCTGTCATTACTGCTATCGGGAATCCAATCAATGAGCCTTTATTCTATCACATCCTCAATCCAGATCGCAGATTTAAAATCAGCCGCACTTCAGGCGTGCTGTCAACCACTGGTATACCGTTCGATCGTGAACAGCAGGAAGCATTTGATGTGGTGGTAGAAGTGACAGAAGAACACGAGCCTTTGGCAGTGGCCCATGTTGTTGTGAAAGTGACTGTAGAAGACCAAAATGATAACGCCCCAGTGTTCATCAACCTTCCCTACTATGCTGTTGTTAAGGTGGACACAGAGGTGGGCCATGTCATTCGCTATGTGACTGCTGTGGACAGAGATAGTGGCAGAAACGGAGAAGTACACTACTACCTTAAAGAACATCACGACCACTTCCAAATTGGACCCTCAGGTGAAATTTCACTGAAAAAGCAATTTGAACTTGACACCTTAAATAAAGAGTATCTTGTTACAGTAGTTGCAAAAGATGGAGGAAACCCAGCTTTCTCTGCTGAAGTCATAGTTCCAATCACTGTTATGAATAAAGCCATGCCTGTGTTTGAAAAGCCTTTCTATAGTGCAGAGATTCCAGAGAATATCCAGATCCACAGCCCGGTTGTGCACGTGCAAGCCAACAGTCCAGAAGGGTTGAAAGTGTTCTACAGCATCACAGATGGAGATCCTTTCAGCCAGTTTACTATTAACTTTAATACTGGAGTTATAAATGTCATTGCTCCTCTGGATTTTGAATCCCACCCAGCATATAAACTGAGCATACGAGCAACTGACTCTTTGACTGGTGCTCATGCTGAAGTATTTGTTGACATAATAGTGGAAGACATCAATGATAACCCTCCTGTGTTTGTTCAGCAATCTTACAGTGCAACCCTCTCTGAGGCATCTGTAATTGGAACACCTGTGGTTCAAGTTAGAGCAACAGATTCTGATTCAGAACCAAATAGAGGAATTTCATACCAGATGTTTGGAAATCATAGCAAGAGTCATGATCATTTTCATATAGATGGCAGCACTGGTCTCATTTCACTGCTTAGAATGTTGGATTATGAACAGTTCCAGCAACACAAGATCTTTGTAAGAGCTATTGATGGTGGCATGCCCCCACTTAGCAGTGATGTGATTGTCACAGTAGATGTCACTGACCTCAATGATAATCCACCTCTCTTTGACCAACAAATATATGAAGCCAAAATTAGTGAGCATGCCACTCATGGACATTTTGTGATGTGTGTAAAAGCCTATGATGCAGACAGTTCAGATATAGACAGGTTGGAATATTCCATTCTGTCTGGCAATGATCATAAAACTTTTGTCATTGACAGTAAAACAGGGATTATCACACTCTCAAACCTGCGCAGGCACACCTTGAAGCCATTTTACAGTCTTAACATATCTGTTTCTGATGGGGTTTTTAGAAGTTCAGCTCAGGTTCATGTGACTGTAATTGGAGGCAATTTGCACAGTCCTGCTTTTCCTCAGAATGAGTATGAAGTGGAACTTGCTGAAAATGCTCCCATACATACCCTGGTGATTGAGGTTGAAGCAATTGACAAGGATTCTGGTATTTATGGTCACGTTACTTATAGTATTGTAAATGATTTTGCCAAAGACAGATTTTACACAAATGAGAGAGGACACATATTTACTTTGGAAAAACTTGACCGAGAGACCCCTGCGGAGAAAGTAATCTCAATTCGTTTAATGGCAAAGGACGCTGGAGGAAAGGTTGCTTTCTGTACCATTAATGTCATTCTCACAGATGACAATGATAATGCACCACAGTTCCGAGCAACCAAGTATGAAGTGAATGTTGGCTCCAACGCTGCCAAAGGAACATCAGTTATGAAAGTCTTTGCAAGTGATGCTGATGAGGGGTCCAATGCCGATGTCACTTATGCCATCGAAGCAGATTCTGAAAGTATTAAGGAGAATTTGGAAATTAACAAACTGTCTGGTATAATTACTACAAAGGAAAGCTTAATTGGCTTGGAAAATGAATTCTTCACTTTCTTTGTTAGAGCTGTGGATAATGGGTCTCCGCCAAAAGAATCTGTTGTTCCTGCCTATGTTAAAATACTTCCACCAGAAAGACAGCTTCCAAAATTTTCAGAACCATTTTATACCTATACAGTTTCAGAAGACATGCCTATTGGAATGGAGATAGATCTCATCAGAGCAGAACACAGTGGGACTGTTCTTTACAGTCTGATCAAAGGGAATACTCCTGAAAGTAATAGAGATGAGTTCTTTGTTATTGACAGGCAGAGTGGAAGACTAAAGCTAGAGAAGAGTCTTGATCATGAGACAACTAAGTGGTATCAGTTTTCCATCCTTGCCAGGTGCACTCATGATGACTTTGAGGTGGTAGCTTCTGTAGATGTTAGTATCCAAGTGAAAGATGCAAATGATAACACCCCTGTCTTTGAATCCAATCCATATGAAGCATTTATTGTTGAAAATCTACCAGGGGGAAGTAGAGTCATCCAAATCAGGGCATCTGACCTAGATTCAGGAATGAATGGCCACGTTATATATAGTCTAGATCAGTCACAGAGTTTGGACATCATCGAATCTTTTGCCATTAATATGGAAACAGGCTGGATTACAACTCTAAAGGAACTTGACCATGAAGAGCGAGACAATTACCAAATTAAAGTGGTTGCATCAGATCATGGTGAAAAGGTTCAGCTCTCTTCTACAGCCATAGTGGATGTTACTGTCGCGGATGTTAATGATAGCCCACCACGGTTCACTGCAGAGATTTATAAAGGGACGGTGAGTGAAGATGATCCACCAGGTGGTATAATTGCCATCTTAAGTACCACAGATGCTGATTCTGAAGAGATTAACAAACAAGTCACATACTTCATCACAGGTAAAAAATTCAAGCCAAATGGCTCAAAACTGAATTGTATTAGAAGTATGTTAAATATGTGTTGTATGGAAATTGAAGGTTAAGGGGAAGATTTTAGTTAATGTCTAAAATAAGTAGAATTAATATCTGCTAAGCTGTATTTCTAACATTTTTATTTGAGTTTTTTTTTATTTTTCTGACTTATTTTTGTCGATCTTTATACTTAGGGCATAATAAATATAAAGAAATAATGTTAGCTTCTATGAAGCTGTCTTACTTAGCAGTCTTACATTTGGCATAATAATATTTAAATCTATAGTGGATACAAAAACCAGTATATATGATGTTTATTTTTAATCCTTTAAAAATATCATTGTACATCTTTCATACAGTTTTTGTTACTTATTTCTTTAATTCAAAGTTGATATCTTCCATCGATTTAATAGGAGGAGACACTTTAGGACAGTTTGCTGTTGAAAATATACAGAAAGAATGGAAGGTCTATGTGAAGAAACCTCTAGACAGGGAAAAAAAAGACAGTTATCTACTGACTATCACAGCAACTGATGGGACCTTTTCATCAAAAGCTATAGTTGAGGTGAAAGTCCTTGATGCAAATGACAACACTCCAGTGTGTGAAAAGGTAAGCTCTAGGCTATACTTTTGATACATGTGTGTACTATGATTTGCATTTCCTTGAACTTTTCAGTAGGTCTTTTTATTCTGTGCTGTAATACTGTTGAAATTCAAATGTGTTTTCTATTATAATCCCTTTTACACAGAGGTGATTGTTAGATGAGGCATGACTTGGAAGGGCTTTAAAATTATTTTGGGAAATGTAAATTGATCAGAACCTCATTTTGAAAAACAGGATTATAGGATTAATTACAGGATTACAGTCATGTAACTCTAAAATGCTCTGTAAACTTTTCATGAAGGGGTTTTCTTCATTTGGAAATAAGATTATTTTGGGGGAAACATCTGGCCAGTGGGTCTTCTATAAAGCTCTGTTTTGCTTTACCAGATGGTTTTGGTCTTCTACATTCCAGAGAAACTGAAAGGGTAGTGAAAATGGCTCTCTCACCCATGGAGCTCACATTTAACAAGAGGACAAAATACAGCTAGAGAAGAGCTGAGGCTCTTCGGCTTCAGATGAGAACGATGCGACTGGGCAGTTGTCAGTGGAGCTGGAAGATATCAAGCTGTTCAGAGGCAAGGCTTGGGCTTAGCCCCTAGGAAGCAGTGATTTGAACCAGGAGTAGAGGTGGAAAGGCCATGGATATGCAGCATGATGGGAGGGATAGGAAGAGTAACTTAGTTGGCCATAGCTAGGGAAGGTGTTGAGTCCTGGGAAAGGAGGATGTGTGTAGTGGGATAAACTGGGTTGTAGAGGGTTGCGAAGGTCATTTCAGGGAATTAGAACTCTGTCCTAGGGAAAACAGGGAAGGACTCTGAATTCTTTTATATTTGAAAGATAGAGATAATATGACTCAAGAGTTCCCTAAAGAGGTTCAGTTTGAGAAAGTTATATCCATTAATTGAGTATGGAAAAAAGAAAATAAGGGGGTAATAGAACAGGCAGAGGTGACACGAGAATGAAAGGACCAAAGCCGCTTCTCAGGAAAGGCGACAGCATTCCATCCCTGCCTGGAAATGGCAGTGTGGCAAGCACGTTGAGTCAGGACTTAAATTTTCCAGAGCGTATGGGAAAGGATCAAAGGAGTGACAGAGACAGCCTGGAGTGGGCGTTGGTTTTAGAGGATGTAGAGTCTGTGAAATTTAAGGAAGGCAGACATTTGGTTAAATGTGTTTTTTAAACATTTAGAGATGGTGAGATTGGGGACGATATTAGGGAAAGATATGAAAACTTGGTAGTTTCTGTGGATAGCTGATAATTGAACTCATTTGAGAGGAGGATACCAACCAAAAGGTAAAAAATGAGAACAGATAGCTTCCAGGCAAGAAGGAAGGAAGAGAATAATACCAGCATAGTGCCGTTTGAGATAAGAAACAGACTCTTCAAGTGGGGGTGGCAAGCAGAGATGTGACATAGCTAACAACAATGGTCAGGATGTAAACCAGGCCTCCTGATTACTGAGACTAACTTGGAAATGGCAGCCTTAGGATCCTGACATGACTGCCTGGCTGCAGATGACACTGTGTGTTATTGAATAGCCTTGGCCAGTGAAGAGGGTTGAGAGTAAAGGAAGGGAGAAGAGTATAAGTTAGGTTAGCAGAAGGCCGGTAGCGGGGCTGGCACAGAGCAGTTTATTGAAAGGAGATGTGTGTATCTGCAGAGAGTAACAGACTGATGGTTTCAGTAAATAGACACTTAAAATTTAGTCTTAAGGCTAAATGGGAGTTAATTCCAATTATACTTTTTGATGACAATATTTGGTGGGATGTATATCTATCACCTCCTCTTTTAGAAGCGAAATGCATTATATTTTTGTTTTCTAGCACTCTGATGTTATTTGAATGTGTAAGGCATGAGTGACAAATACAATGAATATTTAAGTTTTTTTTAAAAAGTTACAATAAAAGACGTTGTCATCAAAGCCCCTCAAAATGCTCCCTATCACTTCGAGCACACTTAGTCCCATGGTCCTTGCCACTCTCTGAAGCAGGAAGTTTTCTTTGATGGATGCTTTTAGTTACACCGTGGTGGCTGCCTGGCTGTTCTGAATTGACTCAGAATGTTTACCTTTCTGTAATTTTGGACTTTGGGGAAGAGCCAGAAGTTTCATGATGCCAGACCTGATGAATAGATGGATGAGGACAGACCACAATGTTTTCATGTTCCTGCCTTTCCATTATATGGCACTTGGCAGCAAGAGTCACCTTATTTTTTATCACAGCTTACACAGATAGTCATGAAGAAAAATTTCAGAAAAGTTTCTGAAAGTGGCAGGAACAATGGGATGAGTGTTTTCAAAGCTTCAGGGGGAGTGCTTTGAGGAAAATTGATGGCAGTGCGTCTTTTACTGTAGTAACTTTTTAAAACTGTAACCATCAGTATATATTTGGATCAACCTTTATGTTACTATATCATCTTTGGAAATGACAAAATCAGGGACAAGGCCATGTGAATGAGAGTATTACAAAATATCCGTTTGATGAGCCATAAAATATATCTCACCTGTAATTGAGCTCATGTTAAAAAATAACTACAGTCATCTTAGTGTGTTTCTCTTGTTTCCATTGATGGCATGAGTTCCATAATAATGGGAACGTTGTGTTTAAAGTGTAGGGCAAATGTAAAGAGAGAGTTGGAGAGTATATTAAGGGACCAGAGTCTTACCTGTCTCTTCTGTGGCCTTGGCGAAATCTTTGTTTTCTCCCGAGTGAAGATCACTTCACCCAAATGCATTTATTTGGTCAGATGTTACAAACAGTTGCACACAAGAAATTCCTATACTTGGAAATGTACAGCACATATTTAGTTTGTAAATTTTAGGTAAATACGGAACATTATTGACATTTTCTCATGAGAATTTCAATACGAAATTGACTCAACGCAGAATATTTCGTGCTCTGTTTGTTAAATATCAGTCAGACTCAGGGTAGTATAGCTGGTAACTTAGGTGGCTCCTCCTTGTTTTAGATGGGTTTTTTAAGAAACGTGACTGTAAAACTCTGAATTTTAATGTCAGTCATTTTCCATATTTTCTACAGTCTAAATAAAATGAATTCTTTCCTTGACAGTCACTGCTGACTTTTGATGTTTTTATTGTAACCGTTTGTTTAAAATCTTCGTAGACTCTGTATTCAGACACCATTCCTGAAGATGCCCTTCCTGGGAAGCTGATTCTGCAGGTCTCTGCGACAGATGCAGACATCCGCTCCAATGCTGAAATCACTTACACACTGTCTGGTTCAGGTGCAGAAAAATTCAAACTAAATCCAGACACAGGTAATGATGGAGTTGGGAATAAATGTTCTTATGTATTCCAAGATCATGTTGTATGTTGGTGATTTTAGATCACTTGCAAATTTTGAGATTATATTTTGTCCTTTACGAATTTATTCTGACTTGAAATTATCTTTTAGAAATTTAAGTAGCAATTTAATATATAAATTTTTAATTGCTCACTCGTTTGGGTTGAGATTAAAAACAAATAGGACCAAAATCATCTCCTTGAACTAAAGATTTAATGTTTAGAACTAAAGGTTTAAAGTTTAGAAGATGTTTTTAAAAATTTGCTCAAATATATGTTAGACCTTTTGCTTTGCCCATTTTATTTACATAGCATGTTTCTTGAATTTATTAATTTATATTTTTTCTATAAAATAATCCATATTTGATCTACTAGAATTGTTTTTTCTTATAATTTATATTTTTTAAAATTTGTGATCAAGTAACAATTTTTTGTTAAACTTTTTTTATTTTCCCTGAAGAACTAATTATAAATATATGAATGTATTTTTGAGTTTTTTAAAGTTTTAAATTTGATAAATTAGGTAGCTGTTTTACTTCTGTGATACTGTGTGTAATGTAAGAGTCCCTAGGCTCAGAAACACCTGAAGAACTTACACCTAGCAGGGTTTCAAAACCGAGAGAGTGCCATCCTCCTGAACCTGTTTAGTCTGTCACTGATAAACTTCCTCTCCAGATGTAGGCTGTTAGAATTTGTAATTGTAAGGGAAAGGGGGAAGAAAGGTGCACAATTGCGGTTCACATTCTAAATTTCAAGTGAGTCTAGTTACTTTTGCTTATTTTTAGGTGAACTGAAAACATTTGCCCCCCTTGATCGTGAGGAGCAAGCAGTTTATAATCTTCTGGTCAAGGCCACAGATGGAGGTGGAAGATTCTGTCAAGCTAACATTGTGCTCCCATTAGAAGATGTGAATGACAATGCCCCTCAGTTCACTGCTGATCCTTACACCGTGACTGTGTTTGAAAACACAGAGCCTGGGACGCTGCTGACCCGAGTGCAAGCTGCCGATGCTGACACAGGTATCCTCTAGCAGATGCCCTTTCCTCCATGCTGAGACCTTATGAGCTACTGTTTTAAAACAACTCCCCACTGCAGCCTGTCTAACCTACCTCATCTTAGGCATACAGCGTAGCTAATCATTGTTTTATAATTCATTTTTGATGAATATTTAAAGCCTAAAATAGGACCCAGTGAACTCACAGCTAGAAGGTATCTGTAGTGTAAATAAAATTATGATTGGTAACTTTATCAAGTGACCATCATGTATCATTGAATTAATTAGCAAAGTACTGTCTTGTGGCTATTAGTGCCATAAGGAAGTTTTAGTGTCATAGGAATATAACAAATGAATGCCATAGGTGATAATTTTACAAATCGTTTGAATTTTTTTGTGGAAAAAATAAGACTAAAAATTTTTCATAGCATTTTGATGATAGCTTCTTGAAATTCATATTGAAGAATTACAAGAATATCAAGTGTTATTAGAGTCATTTATAGGAAAATGAATACATTTTGAGGACATACTCCTAAGTGAAATAAATAAGTCACACATGTGTAAATACCGAATATTTTCTCTAGTGTGAAAAACTATAATAGTACAAGATCCTAATTGAAATAAATAAGTCACACATGTGTAAATACCGAATATTTTCTCTAGTGTGAAAAACTATAATAGTACACAAGATCCTAATGAGATAATTAACAATGTGAAATAGGAAGAAAAGGGCTAAAGGTGTAGAGAAAGTGGGAAGGGTAGGGGAAAGGGAATAAAGGAAAAGAAAAAATATGAGAAAATGGAAAAATGGAAATGAAGTGTTTGTAAAGGGGGAGGGAAGGAGGGGGTGAAGGGAGGGCAGGGACAAGGGGAAAAAATGAGAACCAAGACCTGTCATGTAAAGGTACAAGATCCCAGTAATGAATGTAACTGTACTGTATACCTAGAATGTACCAATAAACTCAATAAAAAGAAAAAAAAAGAATATCAAGTGTTACTTTTCAAATAATTCTTTGTCGTGGAAATTAAATATTAAATAGGTTTTATTTTTAAAAGTCTATGGATTATTATAACCATAAAATAGCTTCAAAAGTCAGATACCAGTTGTCCTTTTTTTTTAACTTAGTAAATTTGTAATTTAGTTTGCCCTTTCTAGATCATATTCAAGAATTTAAAAATCCCATTTTACCTTTTAAAAATGTTGCAATTTTTAAAATGTTTTCATATATAATATCTTTTGACATAATTTCATGTTTTAACAGGATTGAATCGAAAAATCTCCTACTCACTGATTGACTCTGGTAATGGGCAGTTCTCCATTAATGAAATATCTGGAATTATTCAGTTAGAAAAGCCTTTGGATAGAGAACTACAGGCAGTGTATACCCTTATCTTGAAAGCTGTAGACCAAGGTTTACCAAGGAGATTGTCAGCTACTGGCACTGTGATCGTGTCGGTGTTGGATATAAATGATAACCCACCTGTATTTGAATATCGTGAATATGGTGCCACAGTGTCTGAGGACGTTTTCATTGGAACCGAAGTTCTTCAAGTATATGCAGCAAGTCGTGATATCGAGGCAAATGCTGAAATCACCTACTCAATAATAAATGGAAATGAACATGGAAAATTCAGCATAGATTCTCAAACAGGTAATGTAGCATATAAATGAGAGGAGGCCCTTTATTCCACCAAAAGGTTTAGATTTGTCTTGCACTTTATCGTGTACAATGGGACAGGACACATAATTAAGCATAGATATTCTGAAAAAGAAACAACTCAAATTTACTTTTTGTTGTTTAAAGTCAGAATAAAAGTGGTTTAGAAGATTTCAGTCTTAAGCCAGTAAAATACATTTCTGGCATAACCACTAATCTATAACACATTAACTTAAAATAGATAACCAGAGTACATTCCAATAGTTGAATGATGAAGTAAAGTGTTCCAAGTCAGTAAAGATAAGAATGGCTGATAGTAGAAGACCTTGCACAATTACAAATCCTTTTATCCTCTATATCAAATATATATAGCGTAGTTTTCCAAGTAAAACTGTAGCTTCGACCTCCTAGATCTTACTTCTGTGGTGGGCATCTGATAATTCATTAAGTTTATTTTTTTAAATCATGCTTGTTACATATAACAGCTGCATCACAGTGAAACCACCCCCAAGGTCAGAGGCACTGTTGACTCTTGCTGCATAAATACTGATGTCATCTTTGTAACCTGTGTTCTGAAATAGCTGTCAGTCTCAGTATAAAAGGTTCCTTTCTGATTGCTTAATAGCATGCAACTAATTTAGATAAAGAGGTGTGTGATGCGATCTTAAAAGGTTTTTAAAATACATACCATAAAATAGTTATTTTTAGGGTTCTTTATCCTGTTCTCTTGTTCAATAGGATGGACTATAATGAACTGACAAGGGAAGATGTTAGGAGAAATATTAAATCAAAAAGGGATTTTAATGACAAAATGTAAATAAAGTATTGTTTTAGAGATTTTTTTAAAGAGGATATGCTTCTATAACAAAGAATGAAAAGAAAGAAGAAACCAAAGGCACAGAATTAAGGTTTTTAAAATTATATTTTGTTAATTAAAATCATGAACTATGGTTAGGAAGACATATGATTATTGTTATAACAGCAATGTAGGTAATAGAGGCTTGGGAAGTGATTTGACTATTAGAAGGGATATTGGGAAAATAATTGAGTGAAATAAGGATCCAAAATTTATAATTACTGAATTAAGGACAAGAAAAATATATATAAATCATAAATAAACTTTTGAAGTGAGAAGTAATTTTTTCCTAAAAAAGTGTCACGTTTCAGTAATAGCAAAAAGCAGTAGTATCACAAAGTACTAGAAGTAATTTTGTTTGTCTCTCAGGTGCCATTTTTATCATTGAGAATCTGGATTATGAGAGCGCCCATGAATATTACCTGACCGTGGAAGCCACTGATGGAGGCACACCGTCATTAAGTGACGTGGCAACTGTGAACATTAATGTCACCGATATCAATGACAACACCCCAGCCTTCAGCCAAGATACCTACACAGCAGTAATCAGTGAAGATGCTGTTCTTGAGCAGTCCATCATTACGGTGTGCATTTTTTCCCTTTCAGTTTTCTTCTGCATTTTTACAGGAGTTTTTAGTTCATTTGGTTCAATATTTATAGTGGCTTTATCTGAAAATACTGTGGAGATAGGAAAATGTCATTTGCTAGGCCACTTAATGGCTTTATTATAAACTGCCGTAAAATAGAGTCAGTCCCATCCTTAGCTGTCCTCTAAATAAGAATTGTATTTTCTAGGTTATGGCTGATGATGCTGATGGTCCTGCAAACAGCCTCATCCACTACTCAATTATAGAAGGCAATCAAGGAAGTCCATTTACCATCGATCCTGTCAAGGGAGAAGTAAAAGTGACTAAACTTCTGGACCGGGAAACAGTAAGTGTAAAACTTTGATTTAGAATGTTTGAGTCACCAGATCAATAGCTAGAAGTTCTTCGTGTTCATATCTACTGGGCATAATGTGCAATTTTCAAAGGGTAGAGCCAGCCTTCTCAGAAACTGGGGAACAGGAAGTAAATAGTTGAGAAGCAATTGCAGTTTGAAAATCTCAAAGAGTATAAGAATTATTTTCATGCTAATAGCAAAGTTTGATAATAAAAGTTTGTTTTCAAGAAGAGATTACATACAATCAGCTGCAACATTCTGAGACACTTAATGGAACTAGAGTTCAGATTTTAAAGCAAAGCTTTAAAGAACAGAGATCTAGAATGCCCATTAAGATTCATAGAATAAATTCTCCATGAGAAATTATATGAACAAAGCATGGAAATTGAAACTATGGAAGGCATTTAGGAGCAAATTATGGGCCATATAACCAGAATCAGAGGATCAAACTTGATGCTTTAGGCCTGAGGAAATTAGTTAAGCTTTTGAGCTGAAATACATTAGGAGACATTTTGGAAGATTATATGATTTCAGTAGGTCCAATCATATTTTAGAATAGTGGGAAACCAGGAGAAGTAGCAAGGACATTGGCAGTTAATTTGTTACAGCTAGAGCCTAAATTAGGAAAGCAGAAGTGAGTAAAAACAAATGAAGAAATTTGGCAAAGGAAAATGAGAATCCACAAAACTATGATATGGTCCTAGTGGGAAGCAGTGGTGTCAAGAGATGACTTCTGTCTCTGCTTTGCTTGGGCAGTGAGTACCAGTGAGAGGTAGGGAAGTCATAGGAATGCATAGGGCTGGTAGTTGCTAAGAATGTGCTTTCACATGTGCTGGGGTTTAGTGGGAAATGGCATATTGAGAAAGTACTATTTAATATTAAGACTTTTCAGTCTAATTTAGAATTGAGAACTGGAAAAGCGGATGCAGTACACACCCTTGGAAATGCTTATAGAAATGGTCTACAAGAAATACATGAGAATGAAAAAGGAGAGGCAAACCAGGCTGAACATCTGTCCATCCATCTACACCCCCCTGTATCCACTCAATGTCATACACAGGAAGAGAAGTAGAGTAGGAGTTGCCCCACAGGGGTCATTACATGAAGGAGAGATGACGAAAGCTTTGTTTTGGGAATTAGGACACAAGTGATAATAAAGGATGTAGCTTGAGAAAAAATGGATACCCATGAGACCTGAATTTGGAGAGACAGTGGTAACTCATTAAAGTTCTTCAGTTTATTTTCTGATCTGTAAATTTTCTGTAAGAATCTTCTAAGAGTGTAGGAAGCTTAACTGGTGTGTGTAGGATTGCTGTTCTGCTGGTAGAGTAAAATTTAGTATTTCTGACTAAAGCACCCGATCCTTTCACATACTTGTGTTCACTGTGAGACAGCACAGGAAGTAGCCTTTGGTGTTTCCCAAGCTCATTTGCTCTCACACCCCTTCTTTGTGGGAGCATCTTGCAGGACTAATGTTCAACCAATTATTCATCTGAGATTTAGCGAGCTTCCTGGCTTCTTCCACCACTCATTCTGGAAGAGACAGTTTAACAGGAAACTGCACTTAGAAGAAACTGACTCAGTTGATTTCTTTTATAAGAGGCTACAAAGATAATTGTGAGGGATTTAGACAGCTTAGCACAATCCAAGTGTGAAGTGGAGCAGGGAGGGTGACCTCGTGGGTCCTGGGGGTTTAGAAGTGAATTTGTTCTCAAAGGTGAGGGACAGCGTAGCTGAGTGCAAGATTTGGGCCCCAAGGAAGGCTTTTCTCTGTTGTTATTACTGAAGCAACAGATGTTGCTAGTAACTCGTATTATTTCTTTCTTCTTTCTGTTAATAGAACTGTAGATTATTAAAGATTAAAAAAACTTAAGATGAGTATGCTTTTAAGAGGCAATTTTTTTTTCTGAGAAAATGTTTTATTTGTACTCATTTGTAGGTTAGGGGATTGTAGGTACTGGATACAACACTTAATTCCAATTCCTTTGACTTTTTGTGAATAAGCATGCTTTGTCGGTCTTTTCTCTGGAAAGATTTCAGGTTACACACTCACAATTCAAGCTTCTGACAACGGCAGTCCACCCAGAGTCAACACCACAACTGTGAACATCGATGTGTCTGATGTCAATGACAATGCCCCAGTCTTCTCCAAGGCTAACTACAGTGTCATCATCCAGGTAAACCCTTTGTGCCAAACATTTCATGGAATCCTTTGAGTTCTTTGATTAGATTCATTTGTTTGTTTTGATATCTTTTCCAAAGAATGTTTTAGAGAAGTAGAAAAACTGTAATTAGTCTCCACCAATATTAAAAGAACATTTTCAAGGCATACTTAAACTTATTTCTTCTCCTTTTGTGCTGTGGTTTTAAAGATATTCTCACTGTCCTAGGACTCAAGGTTTTCTTAGTCATGTCTTCTGCTGCTCCTGATTTACCTCCGTCTCCGGCAGCCTTCCTCTTTCCTACTAAGTCTCCACCTCTCACTTCTTCAGCTCCACCCTCTTTACCCACACTGTGCTCCTCCCATCTCTCCTCTTCTGTTTGCCTCCACCCCCCCCCACCCCCACCTCGTCTCACACATATTCCCTCCCGGGTCCCCTCTCCTCCCTCCCGCCTTCACCTTGCTGTCTTCCACCTGTGCTTCTCATTTCTAACTTTTAGGTGAATTAGCAGTCAGCCTTTGTTTTCTGTGTATTTTATATTATAATAAAATTCTTACATTTGTTTACCATATAGAGTAGGTTTTATTATGTTGAAAGATTTTTGTTTTGTTCTGTGCTGCTTTTAACTTTGTGCAGGAAAATAAGCCAGTGGGTTTCAGTGTCCTGCAGCTTGTCGTGACAGACAAGGACTCTTCTCACAATGGTCCACCATTCTTCTTTTCTATCGTGAGCGGAAATGATGACAGAGCATTTGAAGTTAACCAGCAGGGCACCCTGCTGACCTCAGGTGCCATACAGAGGAAAGTGAAGGACCATTACCTGCTGCATGTTAAGGTATTAAAGTCTTTCTTTATGGTTTATGGCGGATTCACACAAGAGCTGCTTGGGCTTATTTTCTTATATTTGAACAGCTTACATTTCATGAGAAAACGTTCATGTAGTTCTGATTTCTGCTTTTCCCCCCACCTTTCTTTTTGTCCCATTTTACTTTGGTGGGGCTCACTTCTTCATTTGGTTATTTTATCATAGACAGAAAGGGGCTGAGTTTCAATTTGAACTAGTGAAAGGCCTATGAAGAATCCGTTTGTCCTTTGCTTCTCATGTGGAAAAGAAGTATCAAGCAAATGGAACATTTTAAAAACTTGAACAGTAATTTTTACAATGTATATTTATTAAGTTGTGAACATTGGCAGAGACAACAGTAATTTTTCTTACAGGTGGCTGATAATGGAAAACCACAATTGTCATCTTTGACGCACATTGACATCAGGGTCATCGAGGAAAGCATCCATCCTCCTGCAATTTTGCCACTAGAGATTTTCATTACTGCTTTTGGAGAGGAATATTCTGGTGGTGTCATTGGGAAGATCCATGCAACAGATCAAGATGTGTATGACACTTTAACTTACAGTCTCGATCCCCACGTGGACAACTTCTTCTCTGTTTCCAGCACAGGGGGTAAACTGATCGCACACAAAAGGCTAGATATAGGACAATACCTTCTGAATGTCAGCGTAACAGATGGGAAATTTACAACAGTGGCTGACATCACAGTGCATATTAGACAGATAACACAAGAGATGTTGAACCACACCATTGCTATTCGCTTCGCCAACCTCACTCCAGAAGAATTTGTCGGTGACTACTGGCGCAACTTCCAGCGGGCTTTGAGGAACGTCCTAGGAGTGAGGAGGAACGACATACAGATTGTTAGTTTGCAGCCCTCTGAACCTCATCCACATCTGGATGTCTTACTTTTTGTGGAAAAATCAGGTAGTACCCAGGTTTCAACGAAACAACTTCTGCACAAGATTAACTCCTCTGTGACTGATATTGAGGAAATCATTGGTGTTAGGATATTGGCTGTGTTCCAGAAGCTCTGTGCAGGCCTGGATTGCCCTTGGAAATTCTGTGATGAAAAATTATCTGTGGATGAAAATTTTATGTCAACGCACAGCACAGCCAGACTGAGTTTTGTGACTCCCCGCCACCATCGAACAGCTGTGTGTCTCTGCAAAGGTAAGACACAAAAAGTACATGACGGTAGTGTACAGCCTATGATGACTACACAGGAATATCATTTTCTTAAAATTCATGTTAATCACCATCTCCCCCCTTTTTGTTCCCTAAAGAGGGGAAATGCCCACCCATCCAACACAGGTGTGAAGACAGTCCATGCCCTGTAGGAACCGAATGTGTCGCTGACCCCAGAGAGGAGAAGTACACCTGTATCTGTCCTAGTGGCAGGTTCGGCCAGTGCCCAGGTGAGAATTCAGTGACTGAACATGATTTCATTTCAAAAAATCATTTCAGTGTTTCTTACAAATTTTTTCTTTGTTTGAGTGAAAAAGTGATACATGTTTGTTATATACTGTTCTTTTCTTTCTCAAGAGCACAATATCTCACAGTCTCCCACCTTCTTGCTTCCTCAACTTAGTGGTATATTAAGGATGTGTTTTTAAGCCAATACATATGAATCTAATCTTTTTAATGGCTTTGAATATTTTTTAGCATTTCTGTGCCAAAATTTAGTCAGTATTTTCCTTATGTGTACAAATTCCAACCATTACGTTTCTGTTTTAAAAAACATCTATGCATTTATCCTTACAGGTACTGGTGCTGTCATTTCCTGTTACGGTAGAGTCTTAAACTAGAAACTGCTGCATCCAAAGATAAAGCACATGTAAAATTTTTAAAGATACCATTATATTAGTTTCCCCAAAAGTTGAATAAGTTATTTCATCGAGTCATGTGTAAAGGTTTCATTCCCTGTTCTCTTGCCAGTGTTGAAGGCTTTTAGTTAAAAGAAAAAGATGCCTCCACCTAATGAGCGTGAGACGACATCTGATTATTGTTATTTTTAATTCTCTGGCTACTTATGAAAGTTATCTTCATTTGTTTGTTGCCTATTAGCATTCCTCTGGCTTGGCTGTTGGGTTGTTTGGGTTATTTCTTTTTATCCATATGTATTGCTTTCTCTGTGTTATAACTATCAACATTCTCCTTATTATAGTCTCCTCAGTATGGTTTTGATCTTTTGATTTGTTAAATATATATTTTGTCATTTTGAAATTTGTTTTACTTAGTCCATTCTACATAATAGTACTTAGCCAGTTTTCACTTTTGGAGATTCTTATCAGTTTTATTTTCTTCGGAACATGAGAATTATTTTATATTTTGTTTAAGAAGATTTACCAAACTACCTTGAAGGGTGTATAACTATTTTCTGAAATTATCTTATAATTTTAGATTTAATATTTTCATATTTAAACCCTTCATGATTTTAGAATTAATTGGTGATGGTATAGTTTTTTTCTCTTCCAAATGGAGAATTAGTTACACCAATTAGTTATTAAGCAGAAAGACACTTCACCATAGAAATTTAATTTTATGTTAAAATCTTAAATGAAAGGTTTAAGTGTCAGAGGGGGAGAAATTATACCTTAAAAATATACTTAAATTTGGCTCTGAAGTAACTTTTCCTGTTTGTGATTCACAGAGAGTTCATCTATAACATTTACTGGAAATAGCTTTGTGAAATACCGACTGATGGAAAATGAAAACAAATTAGAGATGAAATTGTCAATGAGACTCAGGACCTATTCTACCCATGCAATTGTAATGTATGCTAGAGGAACTGATTATAGTATCTTGGAGGTATGTGTGTATGCAAGGATTATTGCTGTTTTTGTGTTTAACAGTTTAATACAGGGACTTTGTGCTGAGCTATATCTTTAGTCCTTTTTATATTTTGTTTTGAGAAAGGCTCTTGCTATGTTGCCCAGGCTGGATTCACACTATAATCCTCCTGCCTCAGGTTCCCAGAGTGCTGGGATTATAGACATGCAACCCCATGCCTGGCTGATTTATGCACTTTTGGACCTCAGAATTTAGCAGACTTTAAAAATTACAAATTTCATTTTCTTTTTTTGTTTTTGTGTTTTATTTTGTTTTCAAATTTCATTTTCTGATGGTCCACTTTAAAAAAACAGTCAAGGCCAGCTGAGTGAATCCCACACTTAAAGAGTTTGTTTATAACTTTACAAGTTTTATGTGTTGTGGGATGAGAACTTTTTTGCTCTGCAGGATCATAAGATGTACTTCTGATTTTTACAAGAATTTTTAGGTATGTGTAACTGTTAACATTCAAACTCTAGCTAACTCATCTCAAAATTATAGTGAATTTGTAGAGTTTGTTGTGGAAGGAATTGGCAAGTGACACACACATTGAGACAAGCTGAATGGAAGTGAAAATAAAAAGTTTATTTTGCCAGCAAAGGGTCAGTCACATACATTCAGAAAGGCAGTGCCAGTGATCAACTCCATATTGGGTTGCATCTTCTCTTTTATAGGTTTTACAGCTATCATCTCATTTAGGTGTTTACATTTCATTTCCTCAGTTCACATTACCCTTGTACAAATTACAGTAAGAAGACAGTTCAATTTAACCCAGACGTAACAATTCCTTGTAGTTAGCGAGTTTACCTTAAGATTTGTCTAGCTATCTATTCTATTGCGCAGGAAGGGGGTGTTCAAGGTTAGGGATGAGGCCAGATGTCACAATTCATGGTCAATGCCTCTGGTGTCTGTTAATTTTGAACTAAACAAAGCAGATTGCTTTGACAGCAAAAGTCATTTTACATTTTCCCAACATTTTGCAGGATTTTTAGCTTTACAAAAGTACTCTCTATCAGAGTGATCCTATATATGTTCAAAGTGATGATTATCATGCCCACCTTTCTCTATAAACATGATTTTTGAAGGGCTGGGGATTTAGCTCAGTGGTGTCACCACCTGCCTCGCAAATGCAAGGTCTTGATCTTGATCCCCCGTACCACAAAAAACAAAACAAAACATGATTTTGACTGTTGATATTATTTGATGCTTTGTGCATATGATGTGTGCTTGTGTGCAAATTATTTGTGCAAGGTGTGTTAACATTTATTTCCATGTTGCTTTTTTTATGTGCACTTGACTCAATATCCTTAAAAGACCCATTTTTATTATTTGTACAATGGACAAATGAGTATTGTTCTGTAGTATTTAATGCAGGGCTTTGCTCTACCTTCATTTGCCAGACATACCTCTCTGATATAGAGACTTTTTGTCGGAGAACACCTGAAGGTTCTATGAGACTAATGTGGACAGCAAACTTTTTCTTCTTGTAGATTCATAATGGAAGACTGCAATACAAATTCGACTGTGGGAGTGGCCCTGGCATTGTCTCTGTTCAGAGTATTCAAGTCAGTGATGGGCTGTGGCACACAGTGTCTCTTGAAGTGAATGGAAACTATGCTAGATTGGTTCTGGACCAAGTCCACACTGCATCAGGCACAGCCCCAGGGACTCTGAAGACCCTAAATCTGGATAACTATGTGTTTTTTGGTGGCCACATCCGCCAGCAGGGAACAAGGCATGGAAGAAGCCCCCAAGTTGGTAATGGTTTCAGGGGTTGTATGGACTCCATTTATCTGAATGGGCAGGAGCTGCCTTTGACTAGCAAACCACGAAGCTATGCACACATCGAAGAGTCAGTGGACGTAGCTCCTGGGTGCTTATTAATAGCTACAGAAGACTGTTCAAGTAACCCTTGTCAGAATGGAGGCATCTGCCACCCATCACCTACTGGAGGTAGGGTTCATGGGGCTTTGATCTTTAAAATATATCCATGTGTACGTCTAAGTTCCTCAACATTTTTCTTTTTTCTACTCTTGTTCAAACAACATGATCAGATCTTCGTATAAATAGTACAGTCACAGTTCAGTGGTAATGTGCTAAAGAGAGCAGAGCAGGGCTTAGAATTTTTCCCAGCAGCTAGGCTGGTGAGCGCCGTGACTGTGAGCACACAGGTGCCTGAGCGAGGTGTGTCTCCGTGCTCAGCTTAGCCATGGTTAGCTCTGAAGTGTTCTTCATGCTCCACAGACATCAACCCAGGGGATTTAAAATGATCAGTTGTTCTTGTTTTATCGTGTCATCATTTGCCCAGTTGCTCACCATAGAGGGCCTGCTGGAACCTTCCTAGCGGTGAGAAATGGGAATGTTAGGGTTTTCTCGAACCCCTCCAAAGTGTTGCTCTGCCCAACTCTCTTGTGTTCTGTTGTGCTCTGGGGTTCTGTACTCTTGACTTCTGTTTGGCCACTTCTAAGTACTAATAGGATACAGTCCAGAAAAGTGACAGTCACCATGCCTTCTGAAGAGAGCTTAATATAGTTAATAGAGCAAAAATAAGGAACAGTTTGGAATTTCAAATGATTTGGTTCTATGCTGTCTTTGGAAAATGTGTTGGTCACTAAAGCTAGTAGAGTAGGCCAGGTTATCTTCATTGTGGCCCTCAGAAAATCTCATGGCATAAGTCAGCAAAGGCTTGCTTTTATATTAATTACCTATCCACATCAGGGCAGCAAGGAGGCTGGCTTCACTGTCACTGAAAAGTGAGGCTGAGAAAAGCATGGCCTTGAAATGTGCTACCGTGATCACTGAAACTGGAGAAAAGAAACATGGCTACTGCACACTGACTTCTCAGACTCCTCGCTCCCAGTGCCATGTTCCTTTGGCCAAAGAAAATCCATAACCATGATCAGTTTTTAAAGACATTAAGGAAATAATAGATTGTAGTGTTTCCCAAAAGCAGACTGTTGGAAATGGTCGATCACAGTACCAAAGTATATAGAATAGAGTCTGGTATTCTTTGTACTCATTTGAACAAATTTGACGTTATCCTTTATCAAATTTGAATGGTAATTCATAAAATTTACTTTAAAGTGCTTTTCACATTCATTATCTTACTGAATCCTGAAGTGCTTATGGCTAGCAAATAAATTGGTATGTTAAGTAGTATTTTTTTCATTGAGTTTATTGGTACATTTTAGGTATACAGTACAGTTACATTCATTATTGGGATCTCTTACCTTAACATGACAGGTCTTGGTTCTCATTTTATCCCCTTGTCCTGCCCTCCCTTCACCCATGTTAAGTAGTATTGTGTATACGTTCAGGCAAATGCTTCTGCTCTGTGTGATTGGTCCAGTAACCTTACCTAAATTATGATTAACTAAAACTAGTTATGAATTCTTACTTCAAATCCTTGTGGTTTGGGTGTGCAGGTTGAGCATCCCTAATCTGAAAATTCAAAATCTGAAGAGCCTCAAAAATCTAAAACTTTTGAATGACAACACGGCACTTCAAATTTCAAATTTTGGATTTTTAATTCCTAGGTTTAGGATGCTCAATGAATATAGACGTCTACACAAATATTCCAGAATCCAAAAACTCTAAAATCTGAATGGCCAGTAGTGCCAGCATTTGAGATAGGGAATATTCGACCTGTACCAATAATGGAATGCTTGTCCACATGGACAACTCTCTATGCAGAGAAAATGGGAATTGTACTAGCTTATATAAATCTCAGACTAACTAAAATTTCAGTAAAGTATAAGGTAAAACCCATTGTAACTACTATTTTCAACTCACTGAATAACAGGACTTTGTCTCTTTTTGCTAATTTAGGTTATTACTGCAAGTGCAGTGCCTTGTACATAGGGACGTACTGTGAGGTGAGCGTCAACCCCTGTTCCTCCAACCCTTGCCTGTATGGTGGTACCTGTGTTGCAGACAATGGAGCCTTTATTTGCCAGTGTAGAGGATTATACACTGGTCAGAGGTATGTGTATGTTTCTTAACTTCCATAATGAATTATAGTATTAAACTATTTAAAGCATGGAATTCTGCATGTAAAAAGTCTTTACTTGTTATTGTTTTCTGCTTTGCTTTATTTACAAAAGGCTCATGAGATTCATGTATATTTTTTCCTTATTCTTCAGATGCCAGCTTAGCCCATACTGCAAAGATGAGCCCTGTAAAAATGGTGGAACGTGTTTTGACAGTTTAGATGGCGCTGTTTGTCAGTGTGATTCAGGTTTTAAGGGAGAAAGGTAAATGGTTTCTATCAAGATTTGCATTTATACCTTTTCTACACTATCATATTCATTAGCAGACACAATGAAACTTTTGTTAATTCAGACTTCTTGCTTCAGAGTTTGATCATCCTCATTGACATTTTTATGATTTATCTTTTTTACTCTTTAAAAGAAATTTCAAGAAAATAAATATTATGCTTCAAAAGCCTACTTATACTTTAAAGGTATTGTTTATAAGCAAAGAATATGTGGGTTTTGTAGGCAGCAAATGCTTGTAAAATGAGTTTATCATGTTTTCTAAATCAGATGCTTGCGAAACTGAACTCATTAATCCTTGAAAGTGATGATAATAACAATAACATTTTTCATAATATACTATAACATTTATGTAGCACCTAGAAACCTTTTTCAACTCTCATCATCTTTAATAGTCTTGCAATATGGTTATTATTTTTCTAGGTGCCAAAAGTGAGTTATGGAAGTGCCTGCTGTATATGTTGAAAATGAATAAAAGATTTTAGTTTGAGATGTCATTTTACATTAGACTGCTCTTCAGTTCAGCTTTGAAAAATTACCCAGTATATGGTTTCTCTTAAATGTCTACAATAGTGCATTCAGATAAAGCTTTTTGCTTTAAGTCCTATCAAGGGACTGTTAGTGTGAGCCGCTTGCAGGTATTCCCATATAGTTTTGCCTTTAGAGTGGTTATAATCCTCAATTTTGCCGTGGTCACATGGCCTTCGTTTGTTGTTGACTTTCTTAATTTTAGTCAGTGAGTAACCTTACATTAGTTGACAAAAACCTATCAGTATTCAGAATTTTAGGCCACGTGAGTATGAAGAACAATAAGTAAGGTGAATTTTCTTAAAGGAGGTGGGAAGGTTTAAGAAGCGGCAGGTGGATCTCAGCATGTGTACAATGTGCCCCTGTTGGGAAAGGCAGAGCAGACTCATTACTACCTGGAGGGTAAGGAGCCTGGGAAGGTTTTTAACAGAGAGTCACATTTTAAAATGGAAAACAGGATTTTCTGACTTTTCACATGTTTCACTCAACTGTCATATTCTCAAACAAGAACAGTTTCTTAAAAATTTAATCTCGCCTACCATTTCTCAGAACACACATCCCGAATTTGCATGATAGCTTGGCCATCAGAACTAGAAACAAACCAATGTTAAGCCTATGGGATTGATTTAGTAATCTGTTGAATCCTAGAAAAGCAGCAGCGAAATATTGGCGTGATAGGCTTTTCTCCCTTATGTACATTCAAAGCATAGAATCAAGTGATTATCACAAAAGTTTTTATTGTTGTACTTATTGTTGACATTGTGTTTTCATATTTGGTATTGTTTTGGCATTTCTTGTTAAGGGGAAGCTTTATTTCTTAGTGTCTGAACTACTGTTGGTCTGAAATACTGCATAGGTGTCCTCATTCTTGACCTTCTTGGCAGGTGTCAGAGTGACGTTGATGAATGCACTGGAAACCCCTGCCGTAATGGGGCCCTTTGTGAGAATACACACGGCTCCTACCACTGCAACTGCAGCCATGAGTACAGAGGAAAACACTGTGAAGAGGCCGCTCCCAATCAATATGTATCAACTCCGTGGAATATTGGATTAGCTGAAGGAATAGGAATTATTGTTTTTATAGCAGGGATATTTTTGCTGGTGGTGGTGTTTGTCCTCTGCCGCAAAATGATTAGTCGGAAGAAGAAACACCAGGCCAAACCGGAAGACAAACACTTGGGACCAACTACAGCTTTCTTGCAAAGACCATATTTTGATTCAAAGCTAAATAAGAACATTTACTCAGACATACCACCCCAGGTGCCTGTCCGTCCTATTTCCTACACTCCAAGCATTCCTAGTGACTCTAGAAACAATCTTGACCGAAACTCCTTTGAAGGGTCTGCTATACCAGAGCATCCTGAATTCAGCACTTTTAACCCAGAGTCCGTGCATGGGCACCGGAAAGCAGTGGCTGTCTGCAGTGTTGCCCCAAACTTGCCTCCCCCACCTCCTTCAAACTCTCCTTCTGACAGTGACTCAATACAGAAGCCTAGCTGGGACTTCGACTATGACAGTAAGAGCAGTGTTTTCATCTCACTAACGTGTCACTGAGATAGATGAATAGTAAGATTACAAGTTGTGCCACAGTCACCTGTGGTTCAAGTAAAAATGTTGGATTTTTATTAGAGATAAGTAGCTGCAAAATCCGAAATTCCTTAACTGTGAAAACCTTTCTGGGTGTCTTGAGTGCTGGCTAAGAATTTTGGCTATTGTGTTATTTTAAGAAGGAAGTGACATTCCAGTTGATATTCTAGAAAGATAATTTCATTTTTATAACCGGTACAGGTACTCAACTATATTTGGGAGGGGCTTTATTATATAAAAGTGATTGGAGGGTAGCGTTTTTTAAAAATGTGACCAGAGGAAGTGAAAGTATTAAGATGTTATTAAGGAGTTTCTCTCTCCTTGTCTCCCTTCCTCCCTTACTCTCTCTCTCTGTCTCACCCCCCTCCCAGTTCCTTGATTAAATAAATCTCAGGCACCAGTGAACATAATAGACCCACATGTAGCTTACTGTTTGTTTCTCAACTCTTCCTTTTATTTTTATTTTTTTTTCTTCATTGAGTTTATTGGTACATTTTAGGGTTACAGTACAGTTACATTCATCATTGGGATCTTGCACCTTTACATGACAGGTCTTGGTTCTCATTTTTTCCCCTTGTCCCTGCCCTCCCTTCACCCCTCCTCCCCTCCCCCTTTACAAACACTTCATTTCTATTTTTCCATTTTCTCATATTTTTTCTTTTCCCTTATTCCCTTTCCCCTACCCATCCCACTTTCCCTACACCTTTAGCCCCTTTCTTCCTATTTCACACTGTCCATTATCTCATTAGGATCTTATGAACTATTATAGTTTATTCACACCAGAGAAACTATTCGGTATTTACCCATGTGTGACTTACGTATTTCCCTTAGGCGTATATCCTCAATACGTATCCATTTTCCTATGAATGACTCTAATTCCTACCCATCCCACTTTCCCTACACCTTTAGCCCCTTTCTTCCTATTTCACACTGTCCATTATCTCATTAGGATCTTATGAACTATTATAGTTTATTCACACCAGAGAAACTATTCGGTATTTACCCATGTGTGACTTACGTATTTCCCTTAGGCGTATATCCTCAATACGTATCCATTTTCCTATGAATGACTCTAATTTCTCATTCCTTATGGCTGAGTGGTGTTCCATTTTATAGAAAAACCACATCTTCTCATCTCTTCCTTTTAGCTAAAGTGGTGGATCTTGATCCCTGTCTTCCCAAGAAACCCCTAGAAGAAAAGCCTTCTCAGCCGCACAGTGCCCGGGAGAGGGAGAGCCTTTCTGAAGTGCAGTCCCTTAGCTCCTTCCAGTCTGAATCGTGTGATGACAATGGTGAGTGTCCGAGCACTGAAACGCTGTGTGCTGGTGGCTGTGGGCTGTGCTGCTCACATTCTGTTATACAATGATGTAAATGTGCTAGGTTGCTTAATTAATTTTTTAGATGTTTCCATATTTCCCTTGAACCACTTTTAAATAATACCTTGTACCCATTTGCATGAACATCTGTGGGGGAATACATTCAAAGTGTTCTTAATGAATGGATTTTTTAACGGTAGCAGAATATTCAATAGGGAAGAAAGTATAATTAATTGAAAGTAATTCTCTCTAATTGATTAAACCTGTTACTTCTTTTGCATAGCAGTAAATGTTACAGAAAGTTTTGTGGGTTTTTCAAACACCCTCCAAATGGGCCGGGGATTTAGCTCAGTGGTTCTGCCTCCTGCCTTGTAATCACAAGGTCCCGAGTTTGATCCCCGGTACTAAAAACAACCCAAAAAACCTCAGAGCAATTTTTGATAACACAAAATATACATTCATGCACCCTCTCAGAAGAGATGTGATAGTCTAAAATGTACGATGCAATTTCAGTGGCACCTTTGGTATTACAAGGTTTTATTTGTCTCTTCCCCAACCCCACTGCGGCCCCAGCTCCCATTTGGATCAGAGCGTACTGACTGAGAGCACAGTTTAAGAGATTGCTAGTAAGTTTGATTATATTTCTAATGAAGAAGGTTTGACAGTGGGATCTGTGACACCATTTGTGTGTATCTGCTAGACTAAATTACATTGATAACCAGTATTGTCTTATTAACACAAACCAGTATAGATTAAGTTGTCCAGATTCAGTTATACAAGGAAGTAGGTTTAGTGGAAATTTTTGAATCTCAGAAATTGTAAGTTTAAGCATATTTTTTAGGGTAAAATGTAATGTGTTTACATATTACAGATATTTCATTAGTGAAAAGAAATAATCCACTACTAATAATTACTGGATGCAGGGTAGTATATTTCATAATGAGAGTAATACAATTCTCAATACCTTGCATCTGGGTAGTTCCTCAGTCCAGAGTCCATAAGAGAGTGTAGAGCCTTTCCCAAAGTGGGTTCCTTTCATTTCCAGTTACAAGCACATCACGTGTGATGTCAAAGTATAACAATGTTTATTTGTAGTAAAGCAAATTAATATCTTTGCTTGTTAAATCAACAAAATCAGAATGAAATTACTTTCATTAGTTTTCATTTTCATTAAAAAGTTTGTATTTTCAGCTTGTATGATGATTTATATCTTGACACCTAAATGTTGTTCATTAATACATTTCAGAAATTTTGTCAGTTTTTTTTTTCTCTTTCTAGTTCTTTTTGTTGAAACCACATTCTTCTCTGTAAAACTTCTAAATGCTTTTTACAAGTTATGGTGAAATTAGTTATTAATATTAGTTGTGAGATAGTACAGTGCAGGAAAAATACATTTACAATAGTCTTAGTATTTTCATCTTACCATAATCAATCATTAAATTAGTCTGTATAAAAATCTGTGCTTGTTTGAAGCAAATTTAGTGGCTTAGAGTAGCACAAATAATTATTGTATAGTTCTGTAGCTTAGCAGCTTTCCACTTGTCTCATGGGACTAAAATTACAGTGTCAGTAGAATTGTGTTTCTCCTTAGAAGCTTTGGGGGAAAAAATCTGTTTCCTTCTTTTTCCAGGTTCTAGAGATGGCCCACATTCCTTGGCTTGTGGCTTCTTCTTCTTTCAAAGTCAGCAACATTGCATTTCAGTATTTATCAGTAGGCATAGTCATAGCTTCCTCCAACCATAGCCAGGAAAGATTCTTCTTTAAAAAAAAAAAAAAAAAAGTTCCCTTGTCAATTCATCTGGTTCACCCAGAGCATTTAGGAAGATTTCCCCTCTTCCTAAGGTCCTTAACATGATCCTGTCAGTAAAGTCCCTTTCGTGGTAACATAATCATTGGTTCCCAGAATCTGATTGTGGGAAGCTTTTAGAGCCATCTCTCCATTTTCCCTGTACACACACACTTACCTTGCATAGGTTATTCAAACACAATCTAATATGCAGATGAAAAAGGAATTTACATAGGAAATGCCAAAATAGTCTATACTGTCTGCTGGTATTAGCTCACCAGCTGTTAGTATATCGGCTAAAAGATGAGAAATTTGGGTGAGAGAGAAAAGAGAGCCAAAACCATTTTTGTATTTGCACTGCATACATATCTCCTTAAATTCCCCTCCCCACCCCCCGGGACAGTGTACAAGTTCTTCAAATATAAAGTCATTTGCCCATGAGACATTAAAAGAATTGTTTTGTCCCAGCATAATCCATAATTACAATTGTAAAAAAAAAATGAATAGCTAAAAAAATATCCTAAGCTCTAGTAAAATATGGTTACTTTATTACTTTGATTAATAATAGTAAGTACATAGCTTGATTAGAAAAGTCTGAGATCTAACAGACTACAGGGGTCATACATAATTACATTATATGGCTGTATTTAAGCATTAATTTCAGATTTTTAAATTAAAGGGCATAAATTGCATAGTACTAAGATTTTACTTCATGCACTCATTTCTAACTAAGATTTTCCTAATTGACTCCTTTTGTGCCTTTTTACAAGCTTCCATAGTGACTGTAATACACCTTGTCAATGCTGTAGTTGACACGGTGAACAAAGAAGGTATAGTCATATAAATGCTTTTACTTTGTATTTGTGTTTTGGAGTGACTGTGTCACTAGAGTGTACTGTGCTGTTGCTAGCTGTAATGTTTTGAAAACTAGTTTGTGGTTTGGAAAGGTTCAGTATATTTGAGTTGTGATGGTATGTATATTCATAATGCAGGTTCATTGCAAAATATTTCCATGTATGCTGTGTCTTTTTTTGCTTTTTTCCATTCATATTTTATACTGACATCAGGTAATCTTTAGGGATCTGAAGAATTTATCCTTAAGTGGTACAGTGCTAAGAATTAATTCAAGAATAATTTTAACTACTTAAACTTTGTAATACAAAAAATCCTATATGAACAAGAATAAGACTAAATATCATAAAGCTTTTATAATTACCTAAAACTGATTCGACTTTGGGTTTTCCCTGAATCTGACCAAAGAAAATGGTAAAATATGGAAGAAGGCATATTTTCATATTTGATTTAGTAAAATTATTTAATATGAAGCTTTAGCTCTTCAAAAGTAGGAGAAAAGACACTGACCACCCCTTCTACGTATTAGTCCTTTATTAGCTCATTGCAGTTAGACTAAGCACAAACCAAAGACACAGGCTGGTAGTTTTCCGACTATAGTGTAAGAGAAATCAGGTCAGCTGGAGAACTGAAGAGCCTGATTGCTGGTTCCCCACACCAGAGTTTCTGAACAAGTAGGCCTGGATGGAGTCTTGAGAATTTGAGATTTTTAGCTAGTTTCCATTTAATTTTAATATTCCCACTGTAGAATTCACAAGTTGAGAACTCTAAAGCTCAATGTGTCCTTTTTGCTAGGGCGTGTTTGCTGTAAAGATGTAGGTGTTAAGATCCAGGTAGGAGGATGCTTTCCCGCCAGGTTCGATAGTGAGAGGCAGGGCCGAAGTGGGGTTGTTACAGTTACCAGTAAATCAGAAGGCTGTCTTTATCTGCTAGTGAAATTTAGTTTTAACATTACAACACTCAGCATTATTGATGGAGTTTAAAGAAGCAGAATTTAAACCGTTCCTTCATTGCAATGTCCACTGGGCAAAAATGTTCTTTTCATATCTAAGAAGTATAAATCTAATTTAAAGTTGAAAGCTAGCTTAAATTTTAAAGTCATCAACTGCCTGTACAGTAAGAAGTTATCAATCCTCACTTTTAAAGGAATACTACATTTTTAGTACACTAAGAAAAATTCTACAGATGTTTCCTAAATACTAGTTTATTTGTTTTTAAGAACCATTAGTCTTTTAAGTTCCTAAAAGAGACAGCAATCGGATACTCTTTCTTCCAAATCAGTTTATTACATGAGTTTTCAAGAGCATTGTAGAATGCGTAGAAAGCAGTGACTTTATTTTAAAAATCACTAACATGCCCATATTGCTACCATAATTACTACTTTTACAAGTATTAATAGTACCTAAGTTTATCTTCTTTAATCCTCATGACAGCTCTGGGATTTTCACCCTTTTCAAAGAGAAATCCTGAAGCTTAGCCTGCATGAGCTTTATGACCCTGAGACCCTGAGATTTACACACTCTTCCTTTGACTTAAAGCCTTGAGTTCTGTGTATAAATGAGGGCCCTGAAAGAGCAAGTGTGGTGATAGATGGGGCGGGATTAAGGAATAATTGTAGCTGCTGATCTCTAGGGAAAGGCTAGCTGTAAAGGCACCATCATCACCATCTAAGTGGATAGGTTTGGGAGAGATGATCAGCTTTTAGTTATCTGAAAGTGGTTAAGTTTGTTTGAGTTTTGTGCTTATGAAGGTAAGGAGGTGTGCTGTAAAGTATGTGTATGTTATGTATTGTATGTGGATCAACACCCAGAGAAACCTGATGAATTGTTTTTTAGAGTTTGTGGATTTTAGTTATTCCTAAGAAAACTCTTATGTTTTCAGATTTAGATCGTCAGAAACAAGAAAAATGAAATATTTGAGTGTCCTTCCAAAGTCTCTGCATCAGTCATCACTCATCTTTGTCTTGTGTTTCCAGACACCATTTTATTTTTAGTGTATAAGTTTCTGTGCCATTTGGAATTTTTATAGACTAGCGTAAAGACGTGCCATATGGCTGACTGGGCCTTTACACTGAGTTTACATCGTACTGTGTGCTTACCTTTGTTGCCTTTTCAGCTGTCTGTTTTAATTATCAATGTTTTCTTTTCTTTCTACTCTGCCACCAAAAGAATCTGTGGCTGCTCCTGACCTCAGCAAATCAAGAGGTGACTTATGCATGCCAGTTGTTCATTGATACTCACTAAAAACTTTTGGTAATGATTTGCCCTCGGTGCTGACTTGGCTTCGCTTAGTCGCTCAGTGTTTGCTGCAGCAAACGAGTCCCCGGTTGTTGTGCACTGCATTTGAAGCACATCTTGCCTAACCTTTTCTTGCCTGTCAAAGGATTTTTAAAATCCTAAGAAGGAGAAAAAAAAACTGCCCTGAATTGGGAGGTTTTTTTTTTTTTAAATAATGACACAATCTAAAATGATCCTTGACCCTTTTTCAAAGACTAAAGATTGTTGTTGTCATCTATCAGAAACTTTTGTGTTTTCCAACCCTTGTTTGGTTGTATTTTGCTTGGATTTGGAAGCATGCTTTGAAACACACCTATCTAAAGATAATTTGTTGTTTTAGGAATTTAAGGAAAGGAGAGTCCAACAGAAGCTGTATGTAGCATCTAAAATGCATGTGCTTTTCTACAGAAAATTCAAGTCATCTTTACTTACAGTTTGCCTTCTGTTAAAGTAGAACAGTACAACTTTTAATATTACACTTACTACATTATTATAAAGAAGTTTACTTTCTAACTTTTAACTTGTTAAAGGTTACTTTTAGTATTTAAGTCGTATTAATTACTATTTTATTCAATGACATGTCAAGTACAGATCAAGTACCATTTGATGTTTTACTCATTGGCGACTCCTTTCTGAAAGGACTTATTAAATAATGTCTTAAGATTGAACTAAATACTTCATTCATATAGTGCAGTAAATTGGCAGAAGGGAAGGTAAAAGGGTAATTTGAGTTGTCTATAGAAAAGTGTGTGTGATTTAGATGCTACAGACTGCCTCTGTTGGAATTTGTTTCCTTTCCTTAAATGTTAGGTGTGTACTAAAACTGCCAGTTCCAAAGTGAAGAGCTTTGAACAAAAACCTGTGTGCATCTATCTGTGTGTCTCTGATACACTGGACTCTCTTTCCAAGACACGAAAACTTAGGATAAAACACCCTGTAATCTCTTGTTCTCTTCCTACCCAGGGTACCACTGGGACACGTCAGATTGGATGCCAAGTGTCCCTCTGCCAGACATACAGGAATTCCCCAATTATGAGGTGATTGATGAGCACACGCCCCTGTACTCAGCAGATCCAAATGCCATTGATACTGATTATTACCCTGGAGGTTATGACATTGAAAGTGATTTTCCACCACCACCAGAAGATTTCCCTGCACCTGACGAGCTGCCACCATTGCCTCCAGAGTTCAGCGATCAGTTTGAGTCTATACATCCACCTAGAGACATGCCTGCTGCAGGTAGCTTGGGGTCTTCATCCAGAAATCGGCAGAGGTTCAACTTGAATCAGTATCTGCCCAACTTCTATTCAGTTGATGTGTCTGAACCTCCAAAAAAAGGCACTGGTGAGAACAGTACTTGTAGAGAACCTTACACCCCTTACCCGCCAGGGTATCAGAGAAACTTTGACTCTTCCACTGTAGAAAACATGCCCATGTCTGTGTACGCTCCCACCGCTTCCTGCTCAGATGTGTCAGCGTGCTGTGAAGTGGAGTCTGAAGTCATGATGAGTGACTATGACAGTGGAGATGACGGCCACTTTGAGGAAGTGACGGTTCCTCCCCTGGATTCCCAGCAGCATACAGAAGTCTGACGCTCAAACTCCCCCCAAAGTGCCTGGACTTTCACGAACCTAGAAATCACATCAGTACTCTGCATCGTTCTCCGCAGCAGTGCTTAAGCGCTTCTTTTCGGTGAGCTAAAATGGGCATGGCTGCACTGAACTACGCGCCTCTCGTATGTCAGCCATTTCCAGTGTCCTAGCCTACTGTGACTGGGTGAGAGTCTCATCGGCTGTGCCATTTCTCCACATCTTCTTGTATTTACATTTGTCTGTGTTGAAATAATCAAACAAAAATCAGTTCTACCATCTTGTTAGCATGATTCATATATTTATATAGAGTTGATTATTTTAATTTTTCTTGTCTCTTTTTCTGTAAATTTTATGTACAGATTTAATTTTTCATAGTTTTAACTAGATTTTCAAGATACTTTGTGCATCTGTTTTCAGCTGGATTTGGGTGGTGTTAGTGTCATGATCCAGCACCCTGATTTTACTATAACCAGGGTTTCACTATATGTTCTTTTCCATTGAAGTATGGCGTTTCATTGACACATTTCAGTATAGTCATTCATTTCTAGCTGTACATACAGGAAGAGGAAAGATCTGTTACATGCACATGTATTAAATGGGTTGCTGTATTTTAGAATTATAAACATTTTTCATTATTGGAAAGTGTAATGGGGACCTTCTGCATACCTGTTTAGAACCAAAACCACCATGACACAGTTTTTATAGTGTCTGTATATTTGTGATGCAATGGTCTTGTAAAGGTTTTTACTGAAAACTACCATTAGCCAGTCTTTCTTACTGACAATAAATTATTAATAAAAAACCTTTGGTTTTGCTGCCATTTTCCTTTGCATTTATATTCTTGTTCAGGATTTACCCGTTGAATTGAGACGGAAGGATGGCTGTGGATCTATTTGCTTTTGTAACTTAAGTGTGAAAAACCGCTTTTCAGTTGCTAACCAGGCAGTACTTACATATGTAGTCACTAGGTGGCAGTAGATGACTATTAAAATGTAATTTACAATAAATATTTTCTAACTAAAATTTAAAGACATTTTTCTTTTATACATTTTAAATCTATCTGTCAATACTAGCCAAAATTTAAAAGCGTGTGTGTTATTCATTTTGCCAGTGATTCATATAAAACACAAAGTCATTATAAAGCATTTTATCTTTCTGTTGTCAAAAACCTACAGAAACTACTTTCTCTGCATCTTTATTACAGTTGACACCCATTCATGCAGCGGATATTTACGGAGTGCTGTACAACAGCCACTGATTTATGGGATCAACAATCAAGCTTTCTTAAAATTTAAGTGAATACCTTACTTTATTTTTGTCAAATGATGTGTATGTATATAAAGAGTTGCCATATAGAACAAAACAGTGTGTCATGAACTCTATTGTTACCATTTATAACTCTGAGCTGTTTTTTTCTCATTCTTTCACAGTTCCAAAAGTATATACAGAATTGTCACTGGAGTCACTGAACTTAGAAATTGCCTACTGACTATATTAGAGGAAGACCCAGCTTCCGTTACCCCTGTTGTCTACTTTGAACTAACCCACACATAGTATTTTTGTTACTTTAATTATGTTAAGTATTCTGTTCTGAGCCAAGTGTATGTTTATTTACATTTACTTTGCAACATCCACATTCTTAAGCAATTGACCTAATTTTAATCTACTGATTATCTTTGAAACTTATGACCATTTATTAAAAAAATATGTTTTAGTCACCTACTACATATCATTCTATTCAAACAGACAGAATTTCTTTGCTTTTTCGGAGCTTACATTTGGTGGGGCAAGTTGGTGGTTGGTAAATAAAGATATATAATAGTGCAAAGAATAATGAATACAAAGGAGAACATCTTGGCTTTGAGAAACAATGTGTGTGGTGGGGAAGGAAAGATGTGTGAACATTTTGAGACAAGCTGGTATTTGAAATTGATCAGAACTACAGTATATGGCTGTGAGGGAAATTCCAGGCAGAGAAAAGAATTACAACTGTACAGAATATTCTTTTTGAATCTTTTTTTTTTTTTTGTACTGGCGATTGAACTCAGGTTCTTGTGCTTGAGAGGCAGGCAGTGGAATCACTGAGCTAAATCCCCAGCCCCTAGAATATACAGGCTCTAAGCTAGGATTATGAATATTAAGTCAGAGGGAAAAAAAGAAATATGGGCTCATATAAAAGCCTCTTTGTATATTGTCAAAACAATTAGAAAACCCATCAGCTCATGAAGCCCTTCTACCTGATGGCCAATCTGCAGTGATTGTTCTCTTGAATGTCTACAGTTGTCCTGGAATTTTTTCCTTTGTTGTCATCCTGAATGTTCCCCTTACCCTGGACTCTTCTTTCTTGGCCTTTTCTTGGCTTAACTTTTGTTTTGATAGAGCACATTTTGTTTATTTTATGAAAATTTATGAGAGGTAACATTTTGTGTTTATATTTATTGAAAATGTTTCTGCTGTACGTTCATACTGGATATGTTGATTATAACATTCTGCCCATTTTGGGGGTAAATTTTCTTCAGAATTTTAAAGATACTGAGCCACATTCTTTTCTAGCTTCCAGTGTTACCATTGAGTGGCCCATTTCTATTCCCAGAGTATTTGTGACCTAGTTTTCTCACACACATTCTTTTTTCTCTCCAACCTTGTGTGATTTCCTAGTGATGTGTCTTGGTGTGGGCCTTTTCTTTTTCATTGTATTGGTACTTAGCTTTCATTATGGAAATCCACACTCTGGAGAATGTTCTTGCATTATGTCTCTTAATTTTATACCCTCTGTATTTTCAGTTTTCTCTCTCAGAGTCATAAGCTATTTGACTTGTTAAATCTATCCTCTGTTTTCTGATTGAATTCCTGTAATCCATTGTAGTTTTTCTGTTTTACTTTCTAGAAGCTCCTTTTTCACTTATCTTTGATTCATTCTGCTAAACTTACATTTCAGTTATAATATATTTAATTTTTAAGAGTCTGGTCTTGTTTTGACTGCTCACAACACAGGCAGTTGTTTCTATTTGGATATGTAGTATTTCATTTTTCTTTTATTTTTAATCTCTTGCTTTTTTAGGTTTTAAAATATTCTTTTGGATTGATCTTGAAATTACTTTCACATTGGCAGTGTTCTTTCATTTGTGTGCTCACGGTATTTACACTTACTAGTGTATATTCTACAGAACAATGGGTTTCATTTTGGTACATTCCTATGTGCATATAACATACATTGATCATTTCTACCTCCTATTATCTCCCCTTATCTTTCCTTGATAACTTTCTTCAGCTCTAACAGTCTTCCTTCTATTTTATTTCATCTTTTAAATTGTTTTCTAGATTCCACATATGAAAGAAAACGTGAGTGAATTATTGTACATGACGTGATGATGTTCAGAGCCACCCATTTTCCTATAAATGACATGATTTTATTTATAGCTGAATAAAACTCCATCATGTGGACATTTTTACTATACATTCATCAGCTGACAAACAACTGGACTGATTCCATAGCTTGCTGTTGTGAATTGCGCTATGGTAAATATGGGTGTGTAGATAGCCATTTGTACATGCTCTTTTGAAAATGTCTGTTCACTTAGTTTGTCCATTTATTGATTGGGTTAAAATTGGAGGGGGTGTTAAATATTTTCATTGTATAGGTCTTTCTTTTTACTTAGGTTTATTATTTGGTATTTTTGGTTTTGTGTGTTTGTTTTTTTTTTAACCAATTGCAAATGGAATTGTTTCACTGATTTCTTTCTTGGCAGTTTTATTATTAGTGTTTAGGAAAGCTATTGATTATTGAATGTGAATTGTGTGTCCTGCCATTTTGCTGTATTTATCAGATCTTAAAGTCTTCTGGTGGAATCTTCCAGGTCTTCGCAGTATAAGATCATGTTTTCAACAAATAAGGATAATATGACTTCTTCCTTTCCTATTTGTATTCTTTTTTTCTCTCTTGCTTTTGATTGCTCTAATTTTTTTTATAATATAGAATAGGAGTAATGAGAGTAGGTATCCTTGTCTTGTTTTGGTTTTAGGAGAAATGCTTTCAATTTCTTTCCAGTTGGCTTTTCATTTGTCATATATACCATTTATTTTGTTGAGGTAATATCTCCTGTGCCTTAGTCCTTCAAGGCTTTTTATCATAAAGGGATCTTAAATGTTCGGCAAGTATTGACATGATCAAAAGATTTTTATCCTTCATTCTATTTGTTTGGTGTATTAGGTTTGATTTGTGTATATTTAACCAACCTTACATTCTTGGAATGAAACCAGCTTGATCATAGTGTATGATCTTTTTAGTGCTAATGAACTCTATTGACAAGTATCATACTGAGAACTTGAATCTGTGTTCATATGTTCACCAAGGACATTGGCTGCAGTTTTCCTCTTTCCTATCTCCCTCCCCTCTCCCTCCCTCCCTCCTTTTCTTTTTCTTAAAATCAGATTGGAAGCAAAGCATTCCTTCTCTTTCTATTTCTTGGAATAGTTTGAGAAACATTGGTGTTGCTTTTTTTCCCCCCATTAAATTTATTGGTACATTTTAGGTGTACAATACAGTTATATACATCATTGGGATCTTGTACTTTTACATGGTATATCTTGGTTATTTTGTTCCCCATTCCCCTGCCCTACCTTCATCCCCTCCACCCTTCCCTATGTACAAAACCATTGTTTCTATTTTTGCCTTTTCTAATACTTTTTCTTTTCCCTTCTTTCCTTTCCCCTACCCTTCCCACTTCCCCTACTGCTTTAGACATTTTCTTCCTATTTTACATTATCAATTATATATTTTGAATCTTATTTACACCTTTAGTTTTGCACACCAGAGGAACTATTCGGTATTTAAACGTGTGTCCTATTATTAAGAATATGGCCTCAAGCTCATCCATTTAGCTATAAATGTGTAGTTTCTCATTGTTTATGGCTCAGTGATACTCCGTTTTATAGAAAAACAACATCTTCTTTATTCAGTATCCAGTTAATGGGCAATTGGGCTGTTTCCAAGTTTTAGCTATTACAAACTGTGTCACTATAAACATGGGTGTGTATATATTGCTGTGGTCTGATTCCTAGCAGAGAGATAGCTGGGTCAAATGGGGCCTCTAATTCTAGTTTTTGATGGATTTCCATATTGATTGCCACAGTGGTTGTACAAGTCTGCACTCCCATCAACAATGGAGAAGGGCTCCTTTCTCCCCTACAACCATGCCATCGTTTGTTATTGTTTGATTGATTGATTGATTTACTTTTGGGTACCAGGGATGGAACTTGAAATCTTGCACTTACGAGTCAGACTGCAGTACCACTGAGCTGAATCCCTGACAAGGTCAATTTCTTGATAGCAGTGGTGCTGGGTCTTCTTTAAAGGTCTTATAAAATTCAACCTTGAACTCATCAAGCTTTTCTTGGTTGGAAGACATTTATTACTGTGTTAATCTCCCTGTCCATTTAGTTTTGTTTTTAATCATCATTCAATTTTGGTAGGTTATGTGTGTCCGAAAAATGTATCCATTCTAGATTTTCCAATTTATTGCAATACAGGTTTTCAAAATAGTCTCCAGTGAGCCTATGGATTTGGTTGATATACATTGTAGTACCCCTTTTTAGTCACTATATTAACAGGTCTCTCTTTTTGTTAGTTTGGTAAAGGGTTTATCAATCTTGTTTATCTGAAGAACCAATTATTTTCCTTGTTCCTTTGTATTGTTACTTTGATCTCTAATTTCAACTCTGATCTTATATTTTCCTTCTAGTTTTTGTTTTGTTTTTTTCTTGCTTTTATATGACCTTAAGATATATGGTTACTTATTTGAGATTTCTTCTGATATTTTGATACAGGCACATATAGCTATAAACTTCCTTCTCAGAAATATCTCTGCTGTATCCTACAGTTGTTATATTGTTTCGGCTTTCATTTTACTCTGGGAATTTTTAGATCCCCCCCTTTTCTTAGTGACCCACTGACCAGTCAAAAATGTATTCTTCAATCTCCTTGTGTCTCTATGCTTTCTGCAGTTTCTTTAGCTGTTGATTTTCTAGTTTCATTTCATGATCTAATAGGATACAAAGAATTATTTCAGCTTTTTTCTGATTTTGTAACTGATAAGACGTGCTTACAACCTTAAATATCAATTTTGGAGAAAGTTCTATGAGATACTAAATAGAAATTGTATTCTCATGTGGATGGAATATTGTGAAACCCAGTTTCATAAGACAAACTGTTCAAGATAAAGGAGAGCTAGACCCACTGCAGTAACAGTAGGTGGATTTAATACTCCTCCTTCACAAATGGATAGGATATCCCAACTAAAACCAAAACATCCAAACAAAAACTTAAACTACACTGTAGATCAAAGGGCGTTTATGAAATGGTATAACAATGTGCAGCTCATATCATATCTTCTTGGTGGTTTAGTTGCATTACCAGTTTGTAGATACTTTCTTGTGTCTTGACTAATTCTGGTTTGAAGTCTCCATTGTCAGATGTAAGTCTAGCTATTTCTGCTGCTTTTATATTCTATTTACATGGAGTTTTTTTTTTTTATTCTTTCACTTTCAGTCTTTGCCATGAAATGTGTTTCTTATAGACAACATACAGTTGGGTCTTGTTTTTAAATCCAGTTTTCCAGTCTGTGTCTTTTAATTGGAGAATTAAGGCCACTTACAATGAAGGTATGACTGATTCCTGTCATTTTTGTTTTTCTAGTATTTGATTTGTTCCTAATGGTCATTTGCTTATCTACTTTTCAGATGATATTTCTTTCCCATGTTCTATTGGTTATATTTATCTTCCCTTTTGTGCGTAGAATTCTTTTAAATAACTTCTGGGAAACTGTTTTAGTCATCATGAATTCCTGTAGTTTATGCTTATATTGGAAAGTCCTATTTTGCAGGATAGCTTTTCAGGAAGCATTCATCTGGGCTCACAGTTATTTTCTTTTAGGGCTTGCAACACTTAGTTCCATGCCCACCTGGCCTTTAGAGATTTTTTTTTTCTGAGATGTTTTTCTTATAGGTTTGCCTGTGGAAGTTATCTAACATCTCTCTCTTGCAGCTCCTAATATTCTGTCTTTGTTTTGACTGTTTGGCTCGTTAACACGTCATGGAGAGATGTAGTCGTGTTTGGTCTTCTAAATGCTTCCAGCACTTGAATATCCATCTCATTCTCCATATTTGGGATTTTTCTGATATTATTTCATTGAATAGGTTTTCTGGGCCATTCGTTTTGGTCATTAATGTTGCAGACATCTTGTATATTGTCTGTGGTTATTATTATTTTTAATTACTGCCTAAATGCTGTAGTTCATTCACCTTGTCTTCCAACCCTAAAACTCTGCTTGATTTAGTCTGTTGCAGAGACTTTTCAGAGACTTTTCAGCTGACTCTTTGATTTGACTTATTGAACCTCTCAAGATTTTTAGTTCCTTTTCAGAATCTCTGCACGTCTTTTGGGAGTGGTATCTTCTATTATATGAGCATCTTTTGACTAAGAACTTTCTATTTAGTATGTGCTCTCGGCTGAATGTTTCTCAGCATCAAAGCACCCACTCGGTTTATTCAAAATGCTAGGTTCAATCACCAGCACTACTTTAAGAGGGAGTACTTAATAACATCAACAACTAAAAATGAAAGTATCATTTGTTAACATGTAATAAAAATTGACGTAAAATGATTTCTACAACAATAATAAAAGGGTATATTACTACGGGATAGGCTAAAAAATATGCATTAATTAGTACATACGTGGGGGGATGGACAGAAGTCGAGAATGAGAATGAAAGGGAAAATCCAATTAAAAACTAAAATATGAAAAACCATTAATGAGGGGAAACAAAACAATAAAATAGAAGCAAAACTAAAATGGATCCCTCTTTTCAAAGGTATTTACAATGGAAACATTTTCTCCTGGACCTCTAGTGTTGGAATCCATCTGGCATTAGGAGAGTTGTGTGAAGCTGCCGCAATCCAGGTGTTCCTTCTTAGCATCATCCCAAATAGGCCAAACTGATTATAGCAGTAGGCAGTCTCCAGCCTGGTCCAGCAGTGAGAGCTAAGGTAAAGTATGTAGCAGTGCTAGATTCAACCCTGACACCCCAAGGTTTTGTACATGGAAATAGAAGTCCCACAACAGTCCGAGCTGCTTGTCAAGCCTCTTACCTGCTGAGCTCTGGACTGCTCCGGATCTTCACCCCCATGTATTTATTACTTTTTTGTTGCCGAGACAATGTTTTAAAAGAAGTTTTTTGACTCACGATTTCAGAGGATACAGTCGATGATTAGCTGGCTCCAATGAAAGAACATCATGGTGGAAGGCCGTGGTAGAATAAGGCTCACTTCATAGCAGCTAAGAAGCAGAACAGGGGAACAATGATTAAGGGGAAGCAGCAGTGGGGTACCAGATAGACACACCAAGGCCATGCCTCGACGATCCACCCAGACATACCCACAAAGTGGGCTATATTAATCCACTACCTGGTTCCCAAGCCGACAAGCTTTATTGTCACAACCTAGAACTAGAGACCCTCGTGAATGGGCTTGGGAACATGACAAATGCCCAAGCCAAGGTGACAAAAATTGTGAGTGCCTTTGAGTGAAAAAGTCAAGTGACTCGTCCACTGCATCTCCCTGGGGATGCAATGTCACAGGCACCGAGCCTTACGTCACTCCTGGCTATGGCTCACCCAGGTGCAGGCCCAGCAGCTAGTCTTTCTCCTTTACACAAAGCTTTTAAGCGAGAGCACCCTCCCTTTCCCTCTGCAGACCGCGCTTCCCATTCCTGAGTTCTCAGTAGATCTGTGTCAGAGTTGCTGTTGTTTTTCTGGCCCCAAACTCACTCTTAGAATGGGCACCCCCCGAACCACTGAAGCGAAGTGGGTCTTGAGGACACATAAAAATGCCAGGTAAGGGCTCGGCATTTAGCTCAGCGGTTCTGCCACCTGCCTCGCAAGCACAAGGACCAGAGTTTGATCGCCGGGTACCAAAAAAAAAAAAAAAATCCAGGTTTTCTGGTTTCCCATACAGCCCTAATCATTGAGATGTTTCTTAAGAAGGCTCCCTGTCATAGCAGTGTTTAAATCCACTATGAAGTGTTGAACTTCTCCCATGCAGGCTCTGTGTGCAGGACTCAGGTTTCTGTCTTCTCATAGTGCATGTTTGGTAGCAGAATCTGGATTCCTAGAGTACACTGTTTCTCCTTCAGGTCTCTGAAGAGGAGCCTCCTTTCCTCTCACCAAGACCCTATGCTTTGGTGTAGTGCACTCTATTTCTCTTATTCTAAATACCAGTATTTCTGGGTTACACTTGGTTGCCAACTCTCAAGTTGCTCTCCAGTGCTTCGTGACCTCCCCACCTCATCATTTAATTGCATACCCGTTGGTTTGGCTCAATCTTAGAACAGCCTATAAATGCTGAGTTCCTCTAACCTGCCATCATTTCCTCTTTGTTTTTCTTTACATTTAATGACACTGTCAAGCTGACTGAAAGCTGCAGGTAGGGCTTGTTAACTTCTGGCATTCCTTATATGTGCTATGCACAGTCAACTTGCTTTCCATAGATCTTTCCTTTCAAGAATCTTAGTTTTCCTACAGGAGGGACCTCCTATTTCCAGCTTGTAAAATAGTGTTGTTCTTACTTCGAAGTTGGCCAACTAAGGGGACTGAGAAGTTGTGGAATGTTCCGGCTTCCCTTTCTTTGCCTGCTGTCTTTGAATCTGCACAGGATACCTGAGAATCTGGGGTCCAGCAACCTGAATTCTGTCTGCTGGGATAAAATGCCTGACAGAGCCGATTTAAAGGAGAGGGGTGTATTTTGACTCACAATTTTGAGATTTCAGTCCATGGCTGGCTAGCTCTGCTCCAAGGCTGAAACATCATGGTGGAAAGACATCACAGAGGAAAGCACTAAAATGCCATGATGTCCAGGAAGCAAAGAGCAGGGGAAAAAAATTGAGAGGAAGAGACAGCAACCAGATATAGTTCACAAGGACACCCACCCAGATGTAGAATTGTACAAGCTACAACAGAATTAGTGTATGCTCACCAATTTTGTTTCCCCAAATCCTCCGAACTCCTTATTCCATGACAGGAAAGGAAAGTCAGGGGCTATCAATATTCCTATTCAAAATTTCCGTAGAGGATTGAAAGTATAGCTCAGTGATAGACCACTGTCCTGGGCTTTGGTTTCAGTCTCCAGCACCAAAATATAAAAACAAACAAATGTCCACAGAAAACTCAGGTGCCTTTGAAGATTCAAAAGTTGTGTGAGTGTTTTTTGATACTAACATCATTTTTCATCTGGATTCTGTGCAGTGAACACATACTTCATTTTGAAGGCAACATACTACTTGTCACAGTCTTTATCAGATACCTTTGAAAATTATGGTTCAATTATAAATAGAAGATTTATGAGTATTCATTAGAAAAAATGCCAGTAAACACTACAACTTCCTAATTTCTATTTCTAACTTCATTTATTTTTTTAAATTCTACCTCCTAGAATTTTAAATTTTGGGTTTTTTTAAACTTTTTTTTTAGTATATGTTTTGTTTGTCTTATGGGAAGAATAAACGTTATAGACGATTATAATTGTCACATGCGTTTTCACCATACAGTGTGTGTAGCCATCATAGTAATCTGCTGAAAAATGAGAAATATTTTTCTAGCACCTAAAGTTGTGAGGTGCTTTCGCAGAGGTTGCATTAGCTTTTTGGAAGGCTGCTTTTAAATGTGTGGAAGCAGAAAACTGGATGAGACTTACATTTTGTTCCATCATCCCAGAGAAATTAAGCATTAGCCTGAGAAACAGGGAATTACTTCCAAAAGCTTGTATTAGGAGGAGATCCCAGGACACTTATTTTAAGTATGGATAATAAGAACTCAAACGTGTTTAGTTACTCTTTTCAGTGAAAATACTGTATTAAATTATGTGAAATCTGTGCCTTGAATTGCCAAAATGTACTGCCATAGAATTTTGCCTACTTTTAACACTGATATCCACTAGTAACTGAAAGTCCGAATAGCAGCCAAGTTATTAAGAGGGATTAGGAGAAACTTTGATAATTTGAGTTCTTTTCCTTGTGGTACCCAAGCATCTAGGACAACACGGCAAATGAGCCATGGTATCAATACCACCTCTAATGTTATTTCATTACCTTTATCATGCTGCAGATACAATGGAATATGCAGAAAACAGTAGTACTTTGATTGCACAGTGGTGCAGATGCACCAGAATGTTCTTAACTGGAAGTCCAGGCATGTAATGCAGCCCAACTGCTCAAAGATCCAAGGGAGCAGCAACCTCTCTGCAAAAGGAAGTTTTACTGTAGAGAACTCTGCATAATCCTACCCTCAATTCTCTTCCTGTGAATTTATTTCTATGAAAAATAAATTCTAAACAAGGACTGTGTCATCTTGGTAAAACTGGCCATAATTTTGATTCCGTTTTCAGTGACTTTCATCAGTGTAAGTTTGAGGTCTGTTATCTATCAGATTTTATGAAAAATTATCCAGATCCCAACAGTCACTACCTTCAGCCTTTAGTGTTTAGCCGATGGGCTGCCTTTTAACTACAATCTCTACACTGACTTAGTTTAAATTAGGCCTGCTAAAGTCAGTCTGTTGAATCTGGTTGGTCACTTTTTGAAGGTCTGTGTGGGGGCTCTGCTCCTTCTCTTTCGTACACTGGTGTTCTGTATTCTTTCTGATTGCTCTTCATCAAATGCATTAGGTTCAGTTTCAGTTAGGGCACCAGCTGAGAGGAGAATTGTTTGTCAGAATTTAATTTTCTCACTAGCAGTTTACTCCCTCTGCTGCAAATAGAATGAGCCACTTGAGAAGAATGGCAAGTATTTTTTTCCAAAGGAAACCTTGACCTATGTGAACACTTAAGTAAATCAATGCACTTGTCACTTTGCTGTTACAGAGCATGGACATCTTAGAGACTTCACTTTTAAATGACACTAGGCACGAAGAGAAAGAAAATGTGTGACATGTGTGAATGACAATGCCATCAGACCAAATACATCTTGTGAAGTGCTAAATAGTGCGTAATCTATGTAGAAACGATGACAAATGTAAGCTCAGTTGTTAAAAGCACAGCCATTATACAGTTATTCCAAGGAGTAAGATGAAACCCTCACAATGCCTGTGATTGTTACTTCAATTCATTTTAATGTTTATGGACCATACACTATAGCTTTAGGATAAAGTGTGAATACAGGAAAGGGGGCCAACAGTATACAGAAGTATGTCAGCCTTCTGAGTGCCTGTCAAAGCCTTAGAAGTACAGTTGCATGCTTTGTCAAATTTGAAATATTAACCCACCCACAAGTTGGAATTACAAACATTTAAAAACTATGTTCTTGTTTTCTGATTGGTGTTTTAAATTTTTACCTTAAATGGGTATTTTTCTCCTCTTTCAAGAGGAAGTATACTTTTTTTTTCCTCCCTTCATCCCCTCCTCCCCTCCCCATCTACAAACACTTTATTTTCATCTTTTCATTCTCTCACATTTTTTTCTTTTCCCTTTTTGTTCTTCCCCTACCCATCACACCTTCCCTACACCTTTAGCTCCTTTCTTCCCATTTCTAAATGTCAGTAATCTTATTAGAATCTTATGCATTGTTGCAGATTATTCACACCAGGGAAACTATTTGGTATTTACACATGTGTGACTTATACTTTTTAAAGTCCTGTATTCAAGTTGGACATGATATTTTATTGTAATATACATAGTGAAATTATTACTGCATCAAGCAAGTCAACTTGTCCATCATCTCACATAGTTGACTTTGTGTATGTGTGTTCATCTATGTATGTGTGTGTAGTGAAGTACCTAAAATCTACTCTCTTCACAAATGTCTGGTACATAAGGCGATAATGTTAACTATGGTCTTCATGGTGTACATTAAATCTTTAAGCTTATTTATCTCACCTTACTTAAACTTTGTATCCTTTGACCTACGTCTCCCCTTTCCTCCATGGTAACTACTTTTCTACTCTCAGCTTTTGTACATTTGAGTTTTTTGTTGATTTCAATTCCGCATAGAAGTGAGATTATGCAGTGATTTTCTTTCTGTATGTGACCTATTTAACTTAGCATAATGTGCTCCAAGTTCATCTTTAACATGACAAGTGGTAAGCTCTCCTTTTTAAGGTTGAATGATATTCCACTGTGTGTGTATCAGCTTTTCAAAAATCTATTTATCCTTCAGTGGACACTCAGGTTTCTTTCCGTATCTTGGCTATTGTGAATAATGTACTAATAAACATGAGGGTGAAGATAGCTTTATATGGCGACCTCATTATGTTTAGTATACACTCAGAAGATGGATTACTAATATGTATTGTAATTCTTTTTCTTTTTTCCATTTTTCTCTTTAAAAAACTTGTTTTTCATACTCAGCTCTTGGAGGTTGGTAGCTTTGTTTGTGCAATACCCAGGGCCACTGCACTGGGCTATATCCCCAACCCTTTTTTAGTATTTTAATTTGAAACAGGGTCTCACTAAATTTCTAAATTTCCCAGGCTAGGCTTAGAATTTTGATGGCGTGCCTCAGCCTCTCAGTGCTGAAAACACAGGACACTCCCCTCACACACACACTGCTGCGCCCATAGTTCTATTTGTGATGCCTTTATCAGTCTCCCTTCTGATTTTCCCAATGACTGCACCCACCTATCTTCCTGCCAGTACTGTACAAGAGTTCCCTTTCTCCACACCTGGCACCTGGTATCTTTTGTCTTTTTGACAATAATCTTCTAACAGGTGTGAAAATTTCCCTTTTGTGTTTCAGTTTGCATTTCCCTAAAGATTAGTGACATTGAACACATTTTCATATGCCCCTTGACTATTTATGTTTTCTCTTTGGAAAAAATTTACTATATTCTGGTTCTTTGCCCATTTGTTGATTAGTTTATTTGTTTTTAGCTATGAAATTGTGTGAGTTCCTTATACATTTTGAATATTAATTCCTTAGCTAATATATGTTTCATAAATATTTTCTCTCATCTTTTGGCTGCCTTGTTATTTTATTGATTTCACTTTATTGATTGTTTTCTTGTTGCTCTTGTTATGCAAAAGCATTTCAACTTGGTGTAGTCAAGTCCCATTAGTTTATTTTCTCTTCTGTTACATTTTGCTTTTAGTGAAATATTAAAAAATTCCTTACCAAAACCCATATCAGGGAACTTCTCCCTTATGATTTCTTCTTGGAGTTTTATGGTTTCAAGTCTCATAGTTAGGTTTTTTCATTAATTTGAGTTTATTTTTGTATATGGGATAAAATAAAGATATAGTTTTCTTCTTTTGCATGTGGAAATCCATGTTTTCTCAGCAGCATTTATTGAAAAGATTATCATTTTCCTACTGTTTTTTGGTGGCCTAAGTGTAAGGGTCCTTTAAAATAGATGTTATAAGTTCAAATGGATAATAAATAATTTTATTCATAAACCTTATTAAACGCACAAGAACCCCTCTCTATGAAGCTGAAGCCCAGCAGGAAATTCCTACAGGCAGAGCAAGTGGAGAGTTCCATCCCTAAGTCGGAAAATGTTTAGGTAGCTCTGAAGCCTCTGGGTTCCTTCCTCTACATGGATCAGAGTTCAGTCCTTTCTTTTTCTATGGGCAGCAGGACTGCTCTGTGCATTCTCAAAGTCCGAGGTCTTGGGCAGCTTTCAAGTTACAGGCCCAAGTTCAAAACTGTACCCTGCCACTTCTTAGCTGTATAATATTGAATCAATGATTTCTTTCGCTTAATTTAGTTTCTTCAGCTGAAAGCAGGTATGAGTGAGACGTAAAGGGTGTTTTGTGAGGAATCAACACTAACAGCCCCAAGGAGAGTAGTCCTTATTTGGCTTCTTGGTACGTACAAATCATTGTGCCACTGATGCTAATCCGGCCAACAGCTCTCCTCATTATCCTGAGCCAGACCAAGAAATGAGGCACGGAGAGGTGAGGACTTTGAGAAGGTCACACCACCAGCCAGTGTTGATAATGAGATTCAAAGCCTTCACTGTGATCTCAAAGTTCTTCCCTCAGAATATTTCTCCTAATTGAACTCAGTGGCAAGAGGGCAGAACCCCTCACGCCAGCAGCTGGGGCACAAGCTGGATGATCAAAAAATATTTTCTTATTGTTGTCATTGTTTTCTCCCTCATCCCCATCCCAGTCTCCCAATACACATGTGAACAGTTTTAATCATTTTGTGCTTTAAAATGTATCCTCAGGATACGTGATTTTCTAAGCGCCTTTACAGCACAGGTAACATTTCTGTTTCCTACACAGCTAATTTAGATTGTTGGACCAATCACTGGCTCTAGTCCAGAAAAACCACTTATTGGAATCCCTGTTATTTTCTCCCAATTCCGTACAATTAGCCCTGGAGACTATGCATGAGGTAGGGTGTGACGAAGCTTCAGGTTGCTATTTTCACTGTTTATTTATTCAAAAGTATTCCCGAGAACATACTGTAACTAACAAATACCAGGAGCATTATGTTTGCCATAAAGTAACACGTGAACAAGATCACCCTCATTCCTTAGGGCTAAGATAAGGGATGTCTGGGGGTCAAACTCACAGCCGCCCCAACTGTGCCATCACTGTTTCACCCTCACCTAGCAGAACGGAAGTCTTTGACTCAGAGGGCTGGGGCTCCTGAGGCTCAGATGCTCTTTCATCTGTACTCTGCCCCACGCCTCATTCATTCACTCATTGTTTTGTTCATTCTGTTCCATTTAGGGTGTGGGTTGTGTTCGCAAAAGCAAATATTTATTCGGACCCTGCCCTCTGCTACAATTTGTGTGCATAGCAGTGAACGAAATTTGCATATGAGCAGTCACAGCCTCTGACTGAGAAAAACTTCCTTAGCATGGTCAATGGATTATGTTCTCTGCACAAAGCAACAGTTTTACTAAAAACAACTGTGATGTTTAGGGCTTTTAGCTCCCTAACCTAATAAGCCCTCAATATGTTAATGCTAAGATAACAGTTACACATTTAGAGTAACAGACATTGCATCAAAATGAGAAGGTCTTCTTTATCACATGAGTTGTCTATATGTTTACTCAAAACAGAACACTGAGATTCTGATTTGGTCCTGTATTTCTGGGAACAAGTGGAATGTTCGTAGTTCAAGACAGACTAACAAGCACCATCCATGTACCTGGGTATTGCTAATACCCTTGTGCCTTCATGAAGAGAAGACACCAACACTTCAAGCAACGTGCACAGCGGAGAGGAGGTGGATGAGCTCCGGGCTTTGTTGGTGTGTCCTCCCCAGGTGAATGGGAAATGATCCACCTGGACAGCTGTGCGATCTTCCCTCACCCGTTAAGGCATCTGCACCTGTTCAACTTGATTTACAATCTCCTCCCACCCAGCAAACATGCACACAGTGCCATTTCACGAGCTTTGTAAGTGTTAAAACTCCATATTTGCATTTGTACTTTCTTGACTTACTAACCTTTTGCCTTCCTGACATTTCTCAGAAGGGCTCAGTAGATAGTTGCTTTGAAATTTCTCATGGAATGCGATCCAGATCCTAATACAAGCTTGTGGAGAATCTTCCAGAAACATATAACTTGTATTTAGATCAAAGTGACTGAAGACCCTGTCTGGGGTTTAAGATGAGGTCACATCCCTGCCAGAAATGACCACAAGGTTCATATTCAGTGTTGCACTGAGGCAGAGCTAAGTTGATCAAATCTTGAATAAATCTCTGATACTTTTAGTATCAGGCAAGTCCCTAGGGACTCTGGGCTCTTGGGATTTTGCTTGTGTGTGGTTTTTACTTCATCATCATCCTTTGAGGACAGCAGGCAATATTCAGTATATAATGCCTGAAAGTCCAGCACCTTTTCCCTAGACTATGGGAAAAACAAGACATGTTGTAATGGATCTAGTGCTTGTGTTCAGCAAAGTCTTTGACGGGCAGTAAGTATATCTATAGAAAAATGAAAGAAGCAATTTTTTAAATTTCAGAAATTGGTCTTCCCACTGCCCCACTCTAACAGACAAATCTTCGTGGCTCACCTCATGCCTTCCTTGTACATTAGATGGTAACACTCCTTGCCCTCCTTGTGTGGCACTGGGGATTGTACCCAAGGCCTTTGCAGTAAGCTACAGCCTCGGCCCAGTTTTAAATTTTTATCTTCTAATTTTGAGATGTGGTTTCACTGTTTTCCAGGTCTCATTTCCAATCCACCTGTGTCAGTCTCCCAGAGCACTAGAATTACAGGCATGTATCACCATACCTTAGCTTACATTGTTTTTTACTTTGCTTCTTTTAATCTTTGGCTTTTAGCAGTTTGATTATGATATGTCTTGGTTGGTCGTTTTTGCTTATTGTGTGTGATGTTCACTTAATATCTTGTATGTGAAAATCTTTCTTAAAATTTGGGGAAAATTCAGTTATAATTTCTTCAAACACATTTTCTACCCTATTCTATCTCTACAGCTCATATTGTATTTAATATAATCTAATAGGTATTGGAAGCTTTGGTACCGGGGATCGAACTCGGGTCCTTGCGCTTGCAAGGCAGGCCACAGAACCGTTGAGCTAAATCCCCGGCCCGGCTTTGTTCATTTTTGAACAAACCTTTCTCTGTGTTTCACGCTGGATAATTTCTATTGACTTAACTTCACATATATTTGCTCCTTTCTCTCCAAATTAGCTATTAGGGCCATCCAATGAATAGCTTCAGAAGTATAATCACATGCCACATAACATTTTGGTCAAAGATGGATCAGATACATAGTTGTGGTCCCATAAAATTTTATCATATAATGACATTGTCGCCATCTTCATTTGTGTAAGTATGTTCTTTGATGTTTGTACAAAGATGAAATTGCTGGAGACTAAGTTTTTATAATGTATCCTTGTTGTTAAGTGATGTATGACTCTATCACAGATAATACTGTAGGATAAACTATGTGCCCTTACATACTCAAAATACTGGGATTTTTTTTGTATTGGTGGAATTACTGCATAAAACTGTATGTACAGTTTTAAGATTTTTGTATGTAGTGCATAAGATTACTTGCTCCCCCCTTTTTAAAAAAAGCACACTACCATTTTTAGTGTTTTCAAATGTGATATCTGGAATAACTTACTGTCATTCTCATTATTTTCTAAAACAGGGTGTACATATAAAATTTTAGAGGTTTCTTTGAGGGGTGCTGGGGATCAAATCCATGCTCTACACATATGCTAAGTATTAATTCTACCTCTGAATCATACCCTTAGCCCCACATTTTTAGTTTTTAATTGTCTAATTAGAACTTTTGAACATATTTCTATTTTCTCCCTGTTCATTTAAAAAAGTTCTTTATATATTTAAGATAATTAATATTTTGCCTCTTAGGTTGCAAATAATTTCCCTAGTTTATCTGGATTTTACTACACTAGTTCATGATATTTTTAAAAAATATGTAAGAGCTTTAACTTTTTTGTTAACAAATATATCACTGCTGAGAAACCCTAACGCTCAGCCCTGACATTTGTAGCTCTGTAGACAAAAAGGCCAAAGTTAAAATCCTGCCCCCACCCATCATAACTGCTTGACTTTGGCAAGTTTCTTAACCTCTCAGCACTGTAGGGTTCTTACCCATGAAATGATCCAAGCAATGGCAAACCTGGTGGTTAAACACTGTGCAAGGCATTAAGTGTGAAATAATTACCCCGAGGCTGGGCAATGGGAAAGGAGAAGTACTCAATTAGTGGTTGATGCTACTATTCCTCCTGTGGCTATGATTTTTTTCCGTCCTGCTCTTTATGCTTAGAGAGTTGTTCTCCGCCTTTTACCTACATTGTCTTTAATTGTGTCTCTGTTTTAATAATCTAGTGCTTCTGCCACTAATTTGAAAGGGTAACGTTCTTATATCTGTATTTTAGATGTTCTTGAATTGCTGATGAACTCATGATGTTTTACTTATTGTAATTTTAGTTGTACATTTTAATATTAGTAGGTCACTCTCATACTCATTCAAATAATCTTTTCTACACCTCTTACTCTTAAAATACTTTAAATCTTTGATCAGTACGAGTTTGCAGTACACAGCGGTTACATTTCTTTTGGGGAACACATCTTCATTTTATTTTTCACCCCCTTCCTCACCCTCCCCTCCCCGCTCCTTCCTTCTCTTGGTCTTTTCATTTGCAAAAGCTCTATTTCCTTTTTTCTTGTTGTAGTTTTTGCTCAGTTATTTTTTTCCACCCCGCTTTCCCTCCCCTCCCTACAGCTCTTGCTCTACTTTCCATTTGAAAAGGACGTTTCTACTTCTTAGTGTCTATCTTTTATTTTGCTGTTTGTTTATATCTTGGGTTTCTCATAGAAGAGAAACCATGTGGTAGTTAATCTTCTGTGTTTGATTTGCCTCACTTAATATTATCAATGTGCTCTCGTTACTCTTTCAGAAGAATTTCAGTCATTTGGCATTTTTATTGGGTTGGCATAAAATAAATATATAGAGACCGTGAAAATTTCAAGCTTTCAATGGGAGAAACATGGTTATTTAAGTTTCCTTAAATAACGTTTCCTCCTGTATGCAAGTTTCCTTCCGTGATTCTCAGAACATTTCGAGGTTCTTTTCCCCCTCTGCACACAGCTGGTTAAGCCATTTTCTAGCAACTTTATCTATCAGTTCAGCAGTGTTTTAGTGATGACACTTCTATCATCTGCAAAGATTGAGTTTTACATGTTTCTTTTTTAATTTCACTTTATTATCAGAAGCACAAGTATTCCACAGGCGCAATATCGAACAACACTAAAAAGATTTCACTCCACTCGCGCCCCCATCTTAACTGCAAAGTTGACGAGTTAGATAATAATTTTTCCCCTTTTGCAGATAAGAAAGCCGGGCAAATAGTGGCTGAGTAGTTTGCTTTAGTCCGAGGTAGGGGTCCAGCCTGAGAGGCCGGCGGGTCCTGCGGGTGGGCCGTCGCCTCTCAGAGTCGCCTGCAGGCCGAGGCTTCTCCGGGGAGCCGCACGGGGGCGCTGTGGGCCCGCTGCGCTGGGTCCCCGGAGTCCAGGTTGCTTGCGGTGGACACCAGGTGTCACCAGGCTGTGGCAGCCTAGTGTAGAGTGTCACCTAGTGTGGCCGCGGGGAGGGGATGGAGCGGGCAAAATGAGCACGGAGGAGCGGTAGGGATGGGGAGGAGGCGCAGGAGGGCTGGGGGGCGCCATAAAAGTGGCCGATGGCCGCGCAGCCCTGAGCGCCCGGGACCATGGAGGGCAACAGCAACGCGCTGTTCAACGCCTCGCAGCCGGCGCCGGACGGAGGGGAGGGCGAGCGGCCGCGACCCTCGTGGCTGGCATCCACGCTCGCCTGCATCCTCATCTTCACCACGGTGGTGGACATCGTGGGCAACCTGCTGGTCATCCTGTCCGTGTACCGGAACAAGAAGCTCAGGAACGCAGGTAGGCGCCCCGGGCCCAAGAGAAGTTCCGCAAAGTGCTTCTCTTAAAAAGCAGGCACTTCGGTCCTTTTTACTGAGTGCTGTCGGTTCACTTTTTCTGTACCCTGCCCATCTGAAATGCCTTTCCACAAAAACAGTATGAATTGTTAAGTCCGCAAGGAAAAAACAGGCAGAGTAGTTTCTCTACTTGAGCAGAAAGCTGTTACTCTCTCAGAGTTTCTTTCTTAGACGGAGAGGCATTTGGTCTAAGTTGAGAAAGTTCCTCAAGATGCCTCTACAGATGAAGGAACGCATGCACAGCTTGGTTTTACATATAAATTAGTTTTCCCAACTTTGCTAAAATATATAGGCTGGCATAAAGGCAGAGCACCTGTTGTAGTGAAGTTGTCAGCAGTAGTTTTCAGTTATTAGCATACAATTGAAAAAAAAAGTATATACTCCTGAAAGTGCTTTGGAAAGACTTTTGCACCTGCAAATCAACAAGTTTGCATTTTAAAGATAGTAAAAAATACATTTACATATATTGTACCTCTCAGGCTAATTTCGTGCTTGAGTCAAACTTGCTTGCTGTCCAGGCAGTGAATTGAAATAGGTTTGTCCTGACTAGGAGCTGAGACCGTTTCTCTCTAAGGCCCTGAATGTTCACTCTAACTTGTGTTCTTGGGGCTTGGTTTCCTCTTCCTGATTTGGAAACAAACTTTTGGGAGAAATGGAGACAAAACCATCTACTTAAATGTTTTCAAAAAGCGGTATTTTTGTTGTAACCAGATAGTTGATAAAAATTCCACTTTTGGTTAGATCTTTTGAGAGACTTCCCCCCATTTCTTTCTGTAATGTTTGAGGCAGTTAAGAATCAGTTAATAAGGATCTGGTTATATATATATTAAATTTGAGTAAACTGAATAAGCTCACTACATAGGTGATTGGCTTAAACTAGAGCAATTCTGCCATCAGGAAGGGGCTCATACTCTTAGAAATAAAAGCAACTTTCCAGAGGCCAGAATTATTCTGAGTGCTGTTTTAATGGATTGAATCTGTGGGTCAGCCCAGTGAAGATAGCTGGGGTGCATGTTGGTCTTGCAGAATGTGGGTGATGGGTTTAAATCACAGAGTTTATCTAGAACTCACCTCACCTTGTAGGCATCAGTACCTGGGCCACTTTGGAAATTTGAATCTTGCAGAGACTTTCACTTAAAAACAAGCTCACATGCCTGGAACAATTCTGCTTCACATGCTTTGTGATGAATGCTCCTTTCACCTTATTTTGTATTTTGTGTATTTGCTAAGCGGCTTTTTGAAAGGGTAATCTATAAAATACTACATTCCTGTAGTTGAATGAGAGACTCTTAGTGAACTTTAATATATAAAACTTTGGAACCTTCTTGTTTTCATAATTGTTACTTTTTACTCACATCCACCACTGCTTCAGTGCACATCTTCTAAGGCTTTCTGGAATAGATAAGTAATTTGACACAATAATAGATGCAGCCTATTCAAATATGAGTTTGCGCGTGTCTCTTAAAGGTTCTCACGATTGCTCAGTACTTACATTTCAGTTAATCCTCTTTCGGTAACTTTGCAGATGAAAAGGTGGGGAAAAGACAAGAATGCTAGGGAACCTCAAAAGTTGTGTAAAACTACTTTCTTTCGCAAATGTAGTAGGAGCGCAGCGTTATTTATGCCCCCTCCTCTCACAGATGGATATTGGCATTTGACTTCATAGGAAAAAAAACCACCTGAGGGACGGATGCTGGCCAATCAGAACAGACAAACTACAAGGGTCTAAGTGCTAACAGACAGTTTTCTCTGCTCATACTCACATTCTGATAGAATTGATGCTATCACATAACGTGTTCTGAGTGAATTCCATAGCATAGTGCAAAGATTCCTGCAGTGGAATATTGGGGTTACATTCTTACAGTTTACCTTCTTGTTTGAGAGATCAGTTGTTACCTAAACTTCATTTTCCACATTTGTCTAATGGAGATAATACCTAATCTCTTAGGTTCGCATAGCTGTTGCAATTACCCAGTGAGAAGATGCAAACTTTCAGCCATTATTTTTTTAAAAGTTCCCTAGAACGATTGTGTAGCCAAACAATTGCCACTGTGCCATGCCATCCTTGCTCTTGTTTCCTTCCTGTCTATGAAGAATATGGTAAGTTTCCACTCTGCATTACTCTCGGAGAGGCCACGCAAAATATGGGGAGAACATGGATGCTAGGCCTTAGAGATCTGGGTTCCAACCTTGGTTGCACCGGGGTTGTTTTAAGATGCTTATGCGCCCTCAGCATACCCACCAAAAATGTTTTTTAAATTGAAGCGTAACTTAAACACAGTAAAGTGCACAAAATTGAAGTACACACTGCTGTATTTTAACACACACATATGCACAGGTGACCGTCACTTTCCAGAAAGGACTTGCAAAAAAGGGTTTGGTAGGCAGTAGTGCTGTTTTTCATATCTTAACTAGAATTTACGCCCAAGTGTGTGCATTGAAAACCACCACCCTGCTCTTTTTGCTTTTAACGTCTGAAAGCAAATGGCTGCCTGTACTGGGCTTGGATGCCTGTGCCTCTGGCTGAAGCAGTTACCTTTGCTTCAGCTCCATTTCCAATCCTTCCATATCCGCATCAATTTATCCACACTTCTGTCTTTGTCCCACTGAGATACTTTGAACCTTGGCCATTCTGTGCACCCTACTCTTGCCTTTCCCTTCCTATCGCTTCCTGTTCCTTTTTCTTTCTTTTCTCTCCTTCCTGTTTTTTATTCCTTGAGCTCCATTATTCTTTAATCACCATAATTGGATTCTTACCACAGTAGAGATCACACTGCAAACTCTGCTTCCTAATTGTGTTTGTTCTGTGCCAGAGAAAGAAGGTCCTGAATGTTTATGAATACTATATTCTATAAATCTATAAATATTATATCTGTATATGAATTTCTTAGCTGGTTTTTTGCTATCATACAAAATTATCAGACCAATAATGTGGCTGAAATAATAATCACCTGGGACCCATGGGCCTTGGAATTCACCTCCCCCACTCTGCATTATGAGCTCCTCAGGATTCTGTAAAAATGGGGTCACACGTTGTAACGTGAGGACCAGGGGAGGCTTTTCTTACTGCCTCAGAACTATCATGGAAGAGATCAGGGGAAAGAGAGAGAATGAAGCCAAATTCCATGTCAGAGGTGAGGTAGAAACAAATATAGTGAAACCCTACACATCCAAGGTCTTTGCCTCCACGTATTTCACCAACTGAAGATGGAAGGTATTTAAAGCAATAGCATCTGTGCCGAAAGCGTATAGACTATTTTGGGTCACTGTTCCCTAACATTACAGTATAACAATGATTTACATAGCATTTATATTGTTTTTGGTTTTGTTTTTGAGGTGGGGTCTAACTATGCTGCCCAGGCTGGTTTGAACTCGTGGGCTCAAGCAGTCTTCCTGTCTCAGCCTCAGAGAAGCTTGTAGAGTGAATGGGTCCAGGGCCTGTGCTTCAGGGTTTCTTACTGAATGGATCTGTATTTCTAATCATTCCTCATCTTTCTGAGGCATTTTTCACATCAGGAAGCACATTGATGGAGTTTTACAAAATCTACAAGACATTTTTCTCAGTTTGATTGTCTTTTAATTTTCATGATTATTAACTGAACTGGAAATTTTAATGTTATGAAGTTGGTTAGCAGTGAGGAAGAGCATGCATACGATGTCATTTCTGTGTTTAATGATAACAGGCATCAGAGAAACAATGTCCTTAGGAATTGTGCCTCCTTGTTCTGGACAGTATGGTTCCCTTTTCACATAACTCTCTGAGCCAGAGAAAATGATCTTTTAACCACCCCTTATTTCCCTACTTTTACTTCCCAAGGAACGTTTATGAGTCTTTTTAAAACAAATTTGTTTTTATGTAGTTTTCCCTACTCAGAAAGACTGAAGTAACCAACCACACAGGATAATCAAGCCTCCATTGGTAGGATGCGTTTTGACTGAGAAACCATGAATTAGTGCTCTGGGGTAAGGTGTAGGTTCTCCTGAGGTTGGATAGGGTGGGCAGGGCACCCGCACCATGAGCTAATGGTTTGTGCAAGGGATCAAGCTCCTGACTGAGCTAACTTTCATGCCTTTGGTTGGACCACGGTGAGAGATTTGAACTGCAATGATCCCATCAAGCTGTCCTCACTGGAGAGGAACAGCCTGAATAGGTGGGCGTCCCAATCATTCAGCTTGCGGGGTTACCTGTGGAGGCCACAGCATGGGTTCAGAGGAGCCAGCTCATCACGCTTAGTAGTTGTTCAAAGGAGGAAGGAAGACGAGCTCTTCACCTGGTTATAAGCATTTCCAAAATAAAGAATCACACAATCTCCCATGCAAAATCAGTTCAGGATGGCTGTATTGGGGTCATAAAGGTGGCCTGTCACATGGTTTACTGGTAATTTGGAGAAGAGTACTCTGTGGAATCTTTTAAAACAAAACACTTGCTTTAGATAATTGCATGTGTCTCCTCCCCTACTACCCCACCCCCAAAAAAGACAAAAACACCGAAACATGCACTTTGGATATTACCTTAAAATCATTTTATTTTATTTTTTCAGGATTTTCCTCCTATAAAGACTAATTTTGCACCTTATATTTTTATCTCACTGTAAAGATATCAATGGACATCAGATAATGTATAAGGTACCTAGAATGGTACTAGTAATGGAAGTCTAAATTCAGAGATTGAACAATTTGAGCAGATATACAATATTCCCCATCTAGTGTTTTAACAACATAAGTCTAAACCTCTTGTATTAACATTTTAGCTTCCTTCTTATTTTTCTGGTCCATAACTGATTCTGCAAAAACTCTTGTCCATCTTTTGGTGAATGTTTGCACTAAAAATATGAATGTACTATTGCACCCAATTATTGTATGAATTAGGTTTTCAATCATATAATACTACTTTGTTTTTGTTACCAGGGATTGAACTCCGGACCTTGCCCTTGTGAGGCAGGCAGCAGAACCACTGAGCCAAATCCCTGGCCCTATAATGATACTTTTTGAAATGTATTTATAAATTTGTATTTGAAACATTTTTTCAAGCTTCTGAAAATTAAAGCTGGAAACCAGTAGATTTGTACTTTCTGTCACACTTTTCACAGACAGCTTTTGGACAGATTTCCATCATTTGTGAAGTAGAAAAAGAACATATCTTATTTAAAATGTTTAATATTTTTTGTACTTATGTAGATAAAACAATTTGTAGTTTTCAAAGCACTTTTCCATAATTTGTTTTATTTATACAGCAACCTCCTAGGGGAAATGGGAAAAATGAAAGCCACAGTTGGTAGATAATGATTGATATTTCTTATACCAGAACATATCCAACCATGTGCAATGAAAGGAGCATAGGAATTAAGGCCGGATGATCTATTGAGTCTTGCATCTTTATATATTTATTTGCAGTATGCTCAAAGTCCAGTTACTCAAATCTCTCTATGCCCCAGTTTCTTCAACTTCTCACTTCATAGGATAAACTGGAAAATGAAATTAGAGTCCACTCATCAATCTGCTTATTTATCCATTGTCCAACTGTCCATTCACCCATCCACCTACCTACTTACCCATACTGAATTTATAAAGTACTTCCTAAGAGCATTATAGTATTTCTATTATGCATTCTATATTTAGTTCAATTTAGCTTGATTTTATGTTTTAAATGTTCATCTTAAGGTTATTTTAAAAAATCAATTAGACAATATAAATTGGTAGAAATTGAGATCTAGGAAATTAAAGATCTAGAATCCAATGCTCGTTTGTGACATTATATAAATATTACACACATTCTCTACTATCTTGACTTTCCTTTTAATAATAAGCATTATCTCCCCACACCAGGCAGACCTGAGGTCCAGAGGCTGATTATTTTATTATTCATTCTATTAGTTACTTTCCTGTCACTGGGACAAACTTCTAACACCCACAACTTAAAGTGGGGAGTGGTTTCTTTGGCTCTCAGTTTCCAAAGGGTCCAGTCCAAAGCAGGCTGGCTCAAAGGAATAAACACATGGCAAAAGGGCATGGTACAGGAAAGCTGCTCATCTTGGCAGCCAGAAGTAAAGAGAGAAGGAGGTGCCAGGGATAAGAATATACCCTTCTAGGTCACATTTCCACTCACCCACTTCCAACCAGGCTCCACCTCCTCGCAGCACATTCAGCTACTGAACTCACTCATAGTTCAGTGAATAAATTCCTTCATTGATGAGTATGGCACCCTCACAACTACTAGCCAATTTCCTCTCCAGAGACTCCTTGTTCAGTCTGTGTATGCTCGCTATGCAACTTGTTTCCCCATTTAATCAATGTTACCTTGGCTACTGTACTTGTAATCTTATTGGTTGATTGTGGTTTTGTCCCACCTTATGCCCACCTTGTGATTTTCCATTGGATCTTATTGCTTGACTCTAGTTTTGTCCCATGTTGTACCTGTCTCACTTCATGGCTTTGCTCCATAAAAACCCCCTGAGAAACAGGGTCCCAGGCAACCCACTTTCTAGGTGTCCCCACCCATCCCCTTAGGTAGGAGTTGACTTTCCCTCAATAAATATTTCCTACTCTTAACCTCTGTTGTTCTGAATTAATTCTTCAATTTTAGAGAACACAAAAATGGTATTTTGGATATCTAGCAAGTTGAGAGTTATAATATTTCCCTTCTTTGAATTATTTACATTATTTGGATTACTTGGTGTCCTATGTCACGATGACAAATAAAACAGTGTGTGCATATTTGACTAGTTGAAATGTTGCAAATTTGTCACGCAACCAAATGGAACAATCCAGTGTGAGAACTAGGTCTGAAAATATAGTGAGGACCTTGAAAGGAGTGAAAACTATTGGACAGAACACCAGCTCTGCTATTCAATGTTGGAAATTGTAACAGATGAAATGCTGCAAGATGTTATGAAATACACAAAGGCTGAAACACAAGTAAAATATTCTGTATACACCAATAGCCATAATCAGAAGCGTAGTTATTATGACACCTCACTAGCTGAACTGAAAGATTTGTTGTACTTAACTGGGCTTTTTCATGGTAATTGAAGGAATGTAAACAATTTATGGAAAAGTGATGAGTATGGGCTTGAGGTTTGTAGAATAACAGTGAAACTGCAGAGATTTAGTTTCTTTCCAAATTGCCTGAGGTTTGATGACAAAACCACCCACCAAGAAAAAAAAAATAACTGATAATCTGCTGCTATGTGGTCATTGTTTGACAGATTTCTGAGTAATTGTCAAGCAGTTTAAGCACTATCTCAATACTATGAGGAACATCTCACAGTATTTCTTGGCTGCTTTAGCTTCAGGAAATACATGTCAAAAAACCTTCAAAATATGGCATGAAAATTTATGGTTTTGTATATGTGAAGACTTTTTTTTAATTTAATTTATTGGTACATTCTAGGTAGACAGTACAGTTACATTCATTACTGGGATCTTGTACCTCTACATGTCAGGTCTTGGTTCTCATTTTTTCCCCTTGTTCCCACCCTCCCTTAATTCCCTCCTCCCCTACCCACCTTCAAACACTTTAATTCCATTTTTACATTTTCTCATATTTGTTTCCTTTTCCCTTATTCCCCTTTCCCTATCCTTCTCACTGTCCCTACACCATTGGTCCTTTTCTTCCTATTTCACATTGCTAATTGCCCCATTAGGATCTTGAGTACTATTTTAGTTTTTTACACCAGAGAAACTATTCAGTATTTGCATATGTGTGACTTATTTATTTCACTTAGGAGTATATCCTCAAAATGTACCCATTTACCTATGAATGAATCTACTTTCTCATTCTTTATGGCTGAGTAGTATTCCATTTTATAGAAAAAACCACATCTTCTTTATCCAGTTTCCAATTGATGGGCAGATGGGCTGTTTCCAAGTTTTAACTATTACAAACTGCTGCTATGAACATGGGTGTGCATATATCACTGTGATGTGATTCTTTCAATTCTTTTGGAAAGATACCCAACAGAGGAATGGCTGGGTCAAATGGAACCTCTAATCCTAGTTCTTTGAGGTATCTCCATATTGACTTCCATAGTGGTGGCACCAGTCTGCACTCCCACCAGCAATGGAGAAGGGTTCCTTTCTCCCCCACAACTGCACCAACATTTGTTGTTGTGCGATTTCTTGATAGCAGCCATTCTTTGTGGGGTGAGGTGAAATCTCAGAGTTGTTTTCATCTGCATCTCTCGAATGACCAGTAATGTGGAGCATTTTTTCATATATTTCCTTGCTGCTTTTTTTTCTTTGAGAAATGTCTGTTCATTTCAGATGCCCATTTTAGAATTGGGTCTTTATATTTGGGGGCGCTGGTTGTTTTGAATTCTTTATATATTTTAGATAATAGTCCTTTGTCTGAGGAGCAGCTGGTAAAAAGTTTTTGTAGGTTATCTCTTGCTCTGTTGACAGTTTCTTTTGCAGTGCAGAAGCTTTTTAATAAGATGAGATCCCAGTTGTTGATTCTTTCTCCTAGTTCCCGTGCTACTGAGGATTTGTTCATAAAGTCTTTTCCTATGCCAGTGTCTTCCAGAGTTCTGCCTAACTTATCTTCCAGCAAGTTTAGTGTTTATTTTTTTATATTTAGGTCTTTAATCCACTTCGATTTCAATTTAGTGCATGGTGACAGATAAGGGTCTAGTTTTAATCTTTTGCAGGTTGAGATCCA